>NC_061493.1:10602142-10902142 GCF_022539355.2 Hippoglossus stenolepis
GAAACCTAGTCTTTTTTTTATTTTTCCCTATATGTTACCTCAGGTCATATTTGCGTTTAAAAGCAGCAGACTGTCCACGAGCAGGAATGTGAAGGTCAGGCAATCTGGTGCACAGATGTTTGTGTGGGTGCATTTGCCTCAGAAGTGAATGACCTTATGCAGAAAGTTGTGTGTTTCTAGGGGGGAATACCTTCTGTAGAAAAGTGATTCAGTTAAATAAATAAAAAACCGTTTAAAGTTGAATCAGATGGACTCTGCGGGACAGAGAGCACCCACACAACCATAAGATAAAGTAAGATGACAGAAGTGTTTTTCTGGCTTCCATCCCATCCACTGAAGTCAGTGGTCCAGATCCACCTCTGGAGCTTTTCGTGAATTCCCGTTACTCAAGAACATTTAATGAAACAAGCTGGACACAGGCTGCCGGGCTCCAGGGTCCGTCTTAAAGAGGTGGAGGGCGGTGCCAGCTCGTCGTGTAACTCCTCCGTGCAGCTATTACAGCCATAAATCGTTAATGAACCGCCATGAAACTAATAGTAATTGAGCTGCAGCCTTTGTAGCTTATCACAACAGGGCCTGGGTGCGGTTTACACATCGCTCCAGCCGCGCCTTTTCCTGTCTCAGCGGAACGCCTGTGCGTAAGGACGGCGGGTCAGCTGACAGCCATCAGAGGACCGGGAGGAAGGAGCGGAATTAGCGGGTGTGCGAACTGGGAGCTGCACTGCCAGAGCCCGTCACTGAGGCTGTCTCCGAGGCCGACAAGGGGGGGTGAAAACCGGTGGCGCTAGCGTGTGAAGTCGGGTAAGTTCACCTCGGTCGAAATGGTCGAGAGTTTGTGGTGTAACCGGTGTAAATGTAGCGCGATGACCGCTGCGGAAAAGCCGGTGGAACGGTTTCATTCGCGGGAGTTGCTAACGGTAGCATAGTTAGCCTCCGCTAGCTAACGTAAAGCTAGCAAGAAACCGGAAACGAGGTGGCTTAGTTCTTTCATAATAAAAGCGCATAGCGTGTCACCTTGTTCGTTTTCAAATCGAGTTTACCCCATTGTGGACAATTATTGCTTCTATTCGATATTGTGGATTTTTAAGTTGATTATGCCAACATGTATAAATAATAATGGAATCTGGGAAAGGGTTGTGAACGGACTGAATTTCTTTCCACCGGAAGTCAAGTTAAATTTGCGCACAGCTAGTCGCTGGTTCGCTGCACATATCTGCCAGCTAGCCTGCTAGCGTGAGCTAAATTAGCTAGCGATCTCTCACTCGGTCTATTTCCCATCACTTTGAACATAGCTGAAGGTCAGGCCTCCATCTGTGCTGGAGTCATTCAAAGCAAACATTTCCCACGTCAATCGAGTCTCAAACGAGAAACCATGAAAAATGTATGAACGTTGGGGAAATGGACCGAGGGAGCAGACATCTTGACATCGACCAAATAAAAGGGCGATTGCGTTTTAAACTCGGTCACGACTCGACGATGTCTTATTGGGGAAACATTTGTCTAATCCAGGGCTCACATTTGTTTTGTGTAATCCCACGGAGCTCTGTGTGTTCAACATGTCAGCCCTCGGTCTGCGAGGAATTTCGAGCTTGTCCTTCATCTCCTGGTTTCCAGAAGCGTCCTTCTTGAATGGAGGCAAATTCCTAAGATGTGTGGATCCAAACCATTTAGAAAAATCTGCTGTGTGATAACTGCACTGCATGTGGATTGAAATTATTGTCTGTATGTGTTGATCCCCCTGCTTAGTCTATTTAGATCCAGGCAGCAATTGATGTGAAATCTAACCCAGTAAAAGCAGCATATTTTCCAGCAGGCTACCTGGTGGCATCCTGCTTCAAACTGGTGGCTGCTAATCTGCTGTTAATCTGCCTTTAGTTGAAAACGTGGAATTGGCTGTGGTGAGAGAAGAGCTATTTGAGTCTTTCTAGCCTATATGATCCTTCATGTGTGTATGTGCATATGAACACAAATGAGTCACCACAGTAGGCCAGCTGCAGGGCATCTTCAATGGCCATAGAGAGTGATGTGTGTAAGAGACAGAGAACGACAGAAAAAGAGGATGTGAAGGACAAACGACACCCTGTGTACTGTTGGTCACTCCCTCACTTTTCACTGCTTTCACTTCTGTCACCCACTTTTTTCCCTTTTCTCCCCCAATTTCCTTCCTGCAATCTCTTGCTCCATTTCTATCTCTTCCCAGGCGGGGTTTTGGTTTCACCATGGCCTGTTGGGACTGAGAAGCAGCCACAATGATTGGAGGATTGTTCATATACAACCACAAGGGGGAGGTCCTCATCTCCCGGGTCTACCGAGATGACATAGGGTATGTATCTCAAGTGGTGAAGTTACATTTTGGTGGGTGACATAGGTCGGCGAGGACACCCTGATCCGGTGTGGGTCGACAGGTTGGGTATTGATCCTGAAGGGATGAGAAAGGATTATGTCCTCCTTCCTTGCAAGGAACTTCACATTTGTCTTGTTGCGTTATCTTCTCTAAAATGTGTTTAGAAAAAAAGAACAATATAATACAATATTACTTATTCTTAGACAAAACATAATTTGGTCTAAACCATTTTTTTCAGATATTCTGTCAGTAAATGAACAACAAAATACAATTGAATGTAATTAACATGCAGTTATTGCTCATCTACTGTTTCCCATGTTGTTTGATGTAATGTATTCAGTTCATTCGTGCTTATCAAACCACACCTTCCACTTAAAAGACTAAGTGCAGCTGTTTGGAAAGTTCCTCAGAGCTGACATCAGTGTTGATATAAGACATTAACTATTGCCGATACACGCAGAAGAGGCACTGAAACCTTGTTGTTCTCATCACTGGCAGCAACATCTTTTCAGTTCTGGATAGTGCAGTGGCTTGGCTGTACTTTGAAATACTTGATCATAATTACCTTCAGTCAAACGGTGTATGTTTGGTATAACCTGCCTCATCATTTCAAAACACACATTTATATTGTTTGTCAAATCTGAACATCAGCAGTGCCTGAGCAGGTTGATATTCAGTATAATTCCAAACAGTGTCTTCACCTAACGTTTATAGTGAGGCGGGATATAAAGATATAAAGGCACGTAAGAAATAGATATTACAGCTTCTTTAAAAATAAATCATGATTTATTTTGATAGTTGATTTACTTTGATAGTTGATCATTGTCCTTTTTTGTCAGTATTTGGAGTAAAACATGGCACAATTCAACATTTGAAAAAATAAATAAATAGAAATACATAAATAATGTCAAATATATATATTTTCTAGCTTTGACATGGGGGGGGGGTGTGGAATCTATAACTTAGTAGGTAGGTAGGAAATAATGTGTTAAAATATCAGTAGGTTGTAATGACCCCCTTTTTAAATGTGGCTGTTGCTTGAAGAGACTTTAAGCAACTAAACAGCTGAGGTAGGAGTCTATGCAAAGCTCCTGAAGATCCTGTGTGAAGGAAAATGTCCCTTTTGCGTAAAATGGAGGATTAAAACCACGGCTGAGTCATATCCAGTGTAGACTGTGTGGTAGCCATGTTGTAAAAGATGACATGTGTCTGGTTAAAGGATAATCCACACTGAATCACCTGTAACATTTGTATGTTACAGACAAACAAAACTACACCAGCGTGTATCGGCTAGAAGCGGCATGTTTTCACCCTGCACTCATGTAGTGACTACAATTAATTACTCTTTGTCTCTATCTGTCAGTAGACCCCTTATGAAGGCACTAGCAGATATGCGTTGGTGTGTTTTTTAAAGCTCAAATTCCATTTAAATAAAGGCTTCTTACAATTTTTCAAACCACTTTGAGTGCCTGGACCTGGATTCTTCATGCCATGTATTCCCTTCCATGAGCACCAGTGGTTTGAGGGGCACCAGTAGCACTCATGTCACCTCTTTCCTTTAGAATTGAATGTATATTCTGAAAATCTGACTTTAATGGGGTCTGTGTTCCTTCTCTTATACTAACTTCTTTGTGACACACTGTAGCTGTGATGTGGAATTACCAGGTCTCCATGTGTAGACCCAACGACCCGCCTCTTTTTTGTGTAAACTCTGTGACATCCAGTGTTTGGATTGAGGTCAGAGTAGGACGTTTCTTTCATGTTGTCTTTAGAGTTACACAGTGAGGGCCGGCAAGGTACAGAGAGGGCACAGGGGTAGAAATGGATGTCCTAACACAGAACCAATACAGGGTCTGCAGATCATTTCTTGTGCAGACCCACAAAGATTTGTGTTGCTTGTCAGAGTAATGTCAGAACTGCTTAATGTGACAGGTTGTGTCTGCAGAGACCCCATTAAAAAGTCTATTTCAATTAGATTTATATAGGGTCTGCATGTTTGTTTTAATATCTAAATGACATGAAAACTTCCCTCCCACTTTGTATTGTTTCTAGGCAGCAAGATGTAATTGTGGTCGCCAAATTTTTAATTATTGCTCCGCCCTTGTCTAACAGGAGCACAAACACAGTTCATCTGCTTGCCCCTGTCTCCTCAGACAGTACAATAAGTACTAAGAGCAGCACAGACTTAAAGTACTAAGAGAAGGCTAGAATTTAGTGATGACCTTTATCACTACAGCAGATTTTTTCGTTTCTCATTGAAAGGTGCAACATTAGGATAGTGTTGTGCTTTGCATTCCCACTACCATTCTTTAAGACTCTTATTAGGGTGCAACAGATCAGTAATCTCATGGTTTGGATCAGATCATGGTTTAGAAATAATCTTTCGGATCAGCAGTTTTATAAGGCACCCAAAAATATGTATTCTAATAATAACAGGATATCAATAAGTTGGTGTTTTGCTCCATTGATTCCTTGTAGAGCACTATTTACCTCATGCTTGCTTGGTCTTGCTATCGTCCATAAAGTTTTAACCATCAGTGGAGACAGCCAGACCTCAGTATCAGCTAAAGCTGTGTGGGTGCCCGCGATTGGCATTCAGTCCCGTTCTCTCATACTTGGGCCCTGCTGGCATCAGAGCTAACTGTGTGCTCAAGCAGGTGCACACACGCTACCGCCACAGACTGAATCAGTTCTGCGGAAAAACACAAATCTTATGTTCAGGTCCTGCTTCAGACAAATTAGGGTGATGTCGCTTCATATTTGTGGTCATGCTAAATGTATTGCCATATTCATATGGGTTTCTCATGGCACAATGCCTACAAATGCAATGGTGTTGTCCGCCACCCTTCTACGGTCATTAGTTCTATTTTACCAGGAAGCCGAAATGCCCCCATGCATGTGACTTAATCGACGCGCAATTATTCCACATTCACATGCGTTCCAAACTGTGGCCAAACGGATCAATCTGGTCTGTTACACCCTTAACCCTTAGAAATATTCAGCAGAAAACAGAAATCCATGCATTTTATGTTGTTCTCGACACATTTTAATGGTGATAATTTCCGTTCACATCACCAGTATCGGTTGCTTTTGGATATCCTCCCCGGTGCTGCAGCATTGCAGAGTCAAACAGGCACATTATGTTGCTCTAACGTCTGCAGTGTATGTGCTATTATGTTGGGTGGACAGCTGTGGTACACACAGTGGGGGCTTTTCATCACAAGTTAAATAGAGATGTAAATTATGTTGTTATTGAGCGGTATAGATCAATTAATATGCACCTGATGAGCTGTTGTGAATATAACACACAACAGGGAGCAATATAATGTTGCAAACCTTCCCTCAGCACATTCGATTACAACGATAGCATCATCACAAACACCATGTTACTCACTCTGTCTTTGTACATGATGCACGAAAATGTCTCTTGTGCATTTTTGTCTCTGTCCTCCCTCCGTTACTTCATCCGTGTTTCCTCTCTACCCTCTGTATCACCATTTTCCTCCATCTGTCCATCTTGGCCCCCTGTAGGAATAGGTAAGAATCGCTCCAGTGTATCGAGCATGACCCCTCCCTCTCGTGGCCACCGATCAATGACCCCCCCCTCTCCCCTTCCCCGAAACCCTAAACTGCATGCCCACTGACGCCACAGTCAACGTGCTGAATCTTCCTCTAAGCATGAGTCACCTGTCATGATAAATAAAGCCCCAAGCTACTGAAATACAAAAATCAATCAATCAAAGCCAAAGAAACCAGCCACTTCTACAGTCCTTAGTTAATACTGTTGCTCTCTACCAACTCCACCCAATGCCTAAGCATGTAGTCTGAGCATGAATATGACTGATTAAGTCCTCATGTTTTGTTTCTACTGTGATTTTTCACATAGAAATTCAGAAATGTTTTAGATTATTCAAGGTTAATTGTATGAGCTTTCAGTCAACAGGGATTTTGCTCAATTCAGTTTAATACCATTTCATGTTTAATTTATTATGTAACGTTTAGGCATATTAAATGTTTTAGGATTTCTTGGTATAGATGATGCTCATACCCAACAGCTTAGCTTTATGGGTGAGGCAGACATCACGACAGCCTCCTAGACTGATGTGCTTTACCCTTGTGCTAATAGGCTTTGAGTTATCACCATCTTGAATTTCTAAACTTGCATCTTTCAACATGTAACCTCAACAAAGGAGGCTGTTTGCTGTTTGTGTCTGCTTCGTTTTTTCCTCATGGTGCCATTCAAAAAAAGGGAAAAGTACAATTTCAATATCAGCGATTTGAAAAGTTTACATGGAGTTTTGAAGATAAAAGGTCTTGGTACATTTTCCTTACACTGAGTCGTTAACCAGAGTTATTTATCTTAAGAAGTAGATGGAGTTGCTTCGATTTTTGGTAACTTTGCAGTTTGTAACTGGAATTAGACCAAAAGATGTTCTCAGGCGTCTCTCAGTAGGATTTGGTTTTCTTGTCAGAACGTGCTGCATCCTCTGCACTAAGCCCTGTTATTTCTATATCCACAGTAATCAGGGCTGAGATTTCCCAAAGCATTGTTGCAATAAGCTACGGTGGCCTGCCTGTCTTCAGTAGAACTGAATTTAAATCTAATTCAAATGGCCTTTGCCATTGAAAAATTAAATAAAACCAAATAAATATCAGGATTAAAAACATGGTTGAACATCTTTAGTTGCTGGTGAGTCCAGAGTCTGTTATGATTCTTCATTTCTGGGTGTCAAGGTAAGCTCTCTGAGCGTCTCTCTCTCCCTCCTGGTAATTATCACCATTTACACAACAGTCCTCCTTTTCTTCCTCTAAAAGCAGCAGCTCAATGTGTCCTCTTCCAGTCGTTAGATAATGTTTTGATGATTGCAGATTACTTGAAATGGGTGGAAATGTCATTGAGGTTTGAAGAGATTATTTATTTTGAGCCCTGGATCTCACATGATCTCACAGGGTGGGTTAGTGTGAGACAACACTCTAATTGTTTGATAAAAACCTGAAACAATTATCTCAAATCCTCCCTTTTCTTTTTCGCCCCCATCTCTGTCCCTCTCCACCTTCCTCGCATCCCAGGCGTAACGCTGTAGACGCATTCCGTGTGAACGTGATTCACGCCCGGCAGCAGGTCCGATCCCCGGTGACCAACATCGCCCGCACCAGCTTCTTCCATGTCAAGCGCTCCAACATCTGGTTGGCGGCGGTCACCAAGCAGAATGTCAACGCTGCCATGGTGTTCGAGTTCCTGTACAAGATGTGCGACGTCATGACGGCCTATTTTGGCAAGATCAGCGAGGAGAACATCAAGAACAACTTTGTGCTCATCTACGAGCTGCTGGATGGTACGAGACAACGGCCTCTGGGGTAGAAGGAATCAGGAGAATTGTATATTTGTGTAGTAGATACATTGAGAGCCTAAATAATACCTTAACAAACCTCAAAGTTGAAAAAAATACTATAAATACGATGAAAACACAAATACAACCAAGAACTTAAATTAAGAAATACAATTTTTTACTCGAATGCACAGCTTTTGTGTATTGTTAATTCTGAAAAATGAAAGTTTTTATTCCGACACATATCTGCAACCAAATGCAGATACTCATGTGTCTGTGAAAATCTAATTTTGGCCAATCTTTTTCCAAAAAATCACAGGTGTAGAGTGAATGGCAGGGACCAGGTCATAACCTGCAACAGCAGTCACATATGAATTGGTCACATGCAGGTTGATGTTTGAAATTAGTACAAATATAATGTCTCCCTATGTGCGAGCTGGTTCTCTCCGTCGCTACATGACTATTGTGCCTCCTCTTACCATCTTATCTCATACCAACTGTTATCTGTTTGTTCACACAGAGATCCTGGACTTTGGCTACCCCCAGAACTCAGAGACTGGAGCTCTGAAGACCTTCATAACCCAGCAGGGCATTAAGGGACAGGTCAGTGAGACCGATGTAGACTCCCATCAGATGATAATGACAAGTTAGGCTGATAGAATGAGGATAGACTGTACACTCCAGCTGCCAGTTCATTGGGTACAACTTACTAAAAACAACAGTCTAATGAACAATTCCTGCAATAAATCTTACTTTTATAAAGAATAGAATGTTTAGTTGAAACCTTTTAATTCAACCACTTTGGAGGCACTAGTTGGTGATTGCTTTTTTGTATTATATACTATTAGCGATACCCAGGTAATGGCTCTCTCTGTATGGATATGATATATAACAGTAAACACAAAGTATTTCCTGTAGCCTGAGTGTGCATCATTCATCATGCAGGAAAACAATCTATATACAAGAATAACAAATATAAAATATGACAGACTGGGAGCAAACAATACCTCATAAGTATGTATGAAACATGTTATTGTGTGATGAACCAAAATTAGCTTTGAATTAACATTTAGCTGTTTTCCTCTCATTCTCTCCCCAAACTGTGCTCTTCCTCTTGGACACGTCATATTTCAGCACCAGGTGAGACAACACACTCAAGTTTCTCCTTCATGTCCCTGTAGCGCTAATGATCCCCTTTCATCGTCGCCTTTCTTTTGTCAGTCTCGTCAGCCCTCCCCTTTTGCATTAGTGACACAGTTTCTCCCCCTGTCTCCCAGACAAAGGAGGAGCAGTCTCAGATCACCAGCCAGGTGACGGGGCAGATCGGCTGGCGTCGCGAGGGCATCAAGTATCGCCGCAATGAACTCTTCCTGGACGTACTGGAGAGCGTCAACCTGCTGATGTCGCCACAAGGTCCAAGATCAATCCTTCAGAATATATTCTATTTAAAAAGATTGCTATCGAAAACCGATTTTTTTGTAGCTAGTCTTCCAACAAAATCTGTATCGTTGCGATTTCAAAAAATTGCAACAATACTGTTAAGTACAAAGGAGTACTAGGGCCTCGTAAGTTGTAAATTCCTCATTTAATTACAACTTTATTCTCCTAATAGTATGATTCTTTTCTTATTAGATTATACATTTTTATGCTGGCCATTATTCTATTACGCCATTATACACATCAGATATTTTTTTGTATGGCCCCATTACTCGTACTTAAGTTTACATGTAGACTTTGGATTTAATTTTTAAACAGAGCTGAGAGTGTTGAGTGGAAAAAGCTGCACAGCACAAAGAAAAGGGAAAAATCTAATGGTTATTATTATTTGACTGTATTTTGTTTCCCCTCAGGCCAGGTCCTCAGCGCTCACGTGTCGGGCCGAGTGGTGATGAAGAGCTACCTGAGTGGAATGCCTGAGTGTAAATTTGGCATGAACGACAAGATTGTCATTGACAAACAGGGCAAGGGAGGAGCATCGGATGACGCAGGGAAGAGGTGAGAGACCACAAATCAGCTTCAGTAGAAAGTCAATTATATTTAAACTGTGATATATCTGTCATGTATATAATCTGCATTTTAAGTTTTTGTATTTAACCTGCTGCTTTATATCCTGGCTTTATATAAGAGAATTGATTGTGTGTTAGCCCCCTGTCTGTTTGAGTGTTGTCTACTTTAAAACAACACTGGCTTTACAATTTATTTATATTTTTTCCTTTTCTTTGGATGCATCTCTCCTTTCTTTCCCTCTCTTTCTTTTCTATGTGCTGTACCTCAGTGATTTAGGGGGAGGAAGGTACTGTACTGACAAGTGTCCACCCTTTGTCAACTCAACACAAACATACACACACACACTCATGCACATTCTACCAACACACTTGTCTTGTCCAAGCCCTTGAGCAAATGAACATGTCATGCACTGTCTCCCACACTCTATACAAATCATCCCGGTGGTTGTTTCCTGTTTTTAGTAGAATGGTTCGTTTGTTTCATTTCCCCACATCTCCCTGCTTGACTTTAACCCTTTACCAACTCACCTAACAGATAGTCTTTCTTTTCTTTTTAAACATTAACCTCAAAAGGGCTCATGTCTTGCTACTAACAGTTCTGTCCTCATGTGTTTGATGTTCCTTTTTTGATCATGGACAATAGTCGAGGGATAGTAGTAGTAGTTTTGTCTTTTGGAGATGTGAGAATCATAATTTTCAATATTTGATTAGTAATATAGAAGAGGACTAATACTTTTTTTTTTCCTGTGTCTCTCATGTGTTTCCTCTCCCAGCAGTGGGAAGCAGTCCATCGCCATCGACGACTGCACTTTCCACCAGTGTGTGCGCCTCAGTAAGTTTGACTCGGAGCGTAGCATCAGCTTCATCCCCCCCGATGGAGAATATGAGCTCATGAGGTCAGTAGATGGATGTTTGAATATGACAGAAAAGGGCGGGATGTTGCGGGACATGAGGCAGAAGAATGTTATTAACAGTACTTTGTTTTTGCCAGGACCAATTTCTCATAAAATAAATGTTGTGAGATATGACAGCGAAGGGTTTGGGTGAACACGAAGGAAGTCTTGTGTTAAATCAACATTTTTCTTGCAGGTATCGCACCACTAAGGACATCATCCTGCCGTTCAGGGTCATCCCTCTGGTGCGGGAGGTGGGCCGCACTAAACTGGAGGTTAAGGTGGTCATCAAGTCCAACTTCAAACCCTCGCTGCTGGCTCAGAAGATCGAGGTGAGGTCTCATCCCAGTTAAGCTGGTGATAAATGCAAACGACCACAAAGCGGCACACGCGCACACATCCTGGTTTTTAGAACTATTTTCCACACATGACAACATGACAATTGTAAACCCTTGATGCAAATATGTGTCTGAATCTTAGCGGCTTTAACATTAAAAGGCTTATTATCAATGTCACAGGTGCGTATCCCAACACCCCTCAACACCAGCGGCGTGCAGGTGATCTGTATGAAGGGAAAAGCCAAGTACAAGGCCAGTGAGAACGCCATCGTGTGGAAGTGAGTTGTTGGAGCTCTGCTCACAAGATGTATGCAAACTGTTTTGCTGCGTAAAAGTAATCATTAACATCCTCTTCTCTTTAACCTGGTTGTTTAACCTCCCTGTTACACAGACCGTCCTCTTTTTGTAGCCCACCTTTTTGTCCATGGTCCTTGTTTTTTTTTGCGACACATTTTAAAAGGTTGTTTGTGTCTCTGTCTGTGTGTAGGATCAAACGCATGGCCGGGATGAAAGAGTCTCAGATCAGCGCAGAGATCGAGCTGCTGCCCACCAACGATAAGAAGAAATGGGCCAGGCCTCCCATCTCTATGAACTTTGAGGTCAGAATACATTAATAGACTACAGTCTCTCTCTCACTCACACACACTCACAGTCACACACTTCTCTCACTCACTTTCAAGATTTCCGATTCAGTGTCGTTGAATAGTTTTAAACCCATCACACTAATGTGGAAAGTTTTTTTTGAATTATTGTAATTTAGACAAAGAAAGTTGTCTGATTAAATATAGCTTGAACTAACCGTATGCACAGAGTTGGCAGCCAGACAAACAGAATGTGTTCCTCACTATCAATCATGCAAATCATATCATATGTTTCCTCATACGCACACTTCCTGCTCAGAGCTGCCTTCATTATTTGTCTCGCCCACCACAACATCCAGTAGCCCGTGTGGCCTACATTTCCCAGCAAGCCCCGACACGCCCTGACCCCCCTCTCGTCTCCGCAGGTTCCTTTTGCGCCGTCTGGTCTGAAGGTGCGCTACTTGAAGGTGTTTGAGTCCAAGCTCAACTACAGTGACCACGACGTCATCAAATGGGTGCGGTACATCGGCCGCTCCGGCATCTACGAAACGCGCTGCTGAAGTCGACCCTGCCGTGCAGCGAGCTGACCACTTCCCCTCCCATCCTGTCCTGTTAAAGATTTTTTTCTTCTTCCTCTTCCTACTTTGTCTCTTCTCTTCCTTCCCCCTCAAACTCCTTATAGCTTCTCATCCCCCCCCACCTCCCTCGCCCCTTCTAATTAGGTGTCGGAGATTGAATTTACATCATAAAAAAAAAAAAAAATATGGTATAATGCACAGATATATGCAAAATGTGAACCATTGTATCGTATATATCTTGTAGTGATGAGTAAACCTGTAAACCAACTGGTGTCCGAAAGGAGAAGACAAGTGATGCAGGGGGGACCAGGGGAGAGGTCTGGGGGCACCGCGTGGTGTCTGTCAGGGTTGCTCTGTTGTGTTAATTCAGTGTTATTGTCCGACGATCCACTTCCTTTAGAAGTCCCACGTGTCGTAGAGTAATCCCCGCTATGATGATGTGTAGCTGTTGTGGTTTACAATGAATCCCGATCTAGTCCCTGTACATGAGCTTCTGTCTCAGTAGAGTCAAATCGAGCTGCGTCGTCTGATCCTTGTGTTGCACACTGACTGATGTTTGATCTGTGTTTATTGGGAACTGTCATTCTGGATCTCTTGTCGGTGGAAAGAGGAGGATTTAAAATGACTGAGCTCTTTTTTTGTTATGTCATTTCTTTCCCGTTTCCACTATTTCTTTTTTTTTTTTTTACCAGCAAGTAAAGTCAGAACATAAAAGAACATTCCAGACAGTTTAGAAGTTCGACCATCATCCTTGTTAGGTCTCCATTTCCTCCATGTTTCTTAAGCACTAAAATCAACTTTCGTCACACTATCTTGATTCAAAAATCAGGCCCTGGAAGTATGTGTGTGTGTGTGTGTGTTTGCAGTGAGGTGAGGTCTCCCCCTGGTGTTTGCCTCGTCGCTATCTGCTTCTTTGTGTGTGTAGCCCTGGTGACCGTTCTATCCAATAAAATCTGACTATGTAACCAAATACCCCCCCCACTCTCATTCCTTATTTTCATTTGACTGATGTCATTTTAGCTTGTTTAAATTCCATTGTCTCACTGTTTCCTCTTGACATTGTTTGAAATGAGGGTGGGGGGGAGCTGTAGATGAATCTTGGGTAATATTGGTTGTGATGTGGCTTTGGCCTGAAAACTGACCAACAGAAGTTCAAATAGAAAGTTGAGGAATAAAGTCCCTGATTGTGATTATTGAAATATAAAACCCAGCAGAAGGAAAACGACTCGACAGGAAATGCTTTGGCCGACATTGTTTAATACATTTTTCCTGTCTTCTTCCTCTACATCCAGGACGTAAAACAAAATGAACCCCAAACAGTAAAATAACACTTGATTAAAACACTTGCTGTTAAAACATTTACATTTAGTTAATCTTTGCAGCAGTGGCTGTCACTGACTCGCCCCTCAAGTCTTTTACCGACATGGACAACATGCTCTGAGAAGTTTCACACTGATTTTTAAAAAGAACAGATTCCACAAGAATCAAGGCAAGGCTTCCCAAAAGTAGCTTAGCACCAAAATCTAGGCTGGATTTCCTCAGCAGATTAGTCGAGTTTTGTACTTTTAAAGATCAAAAGTAGAACATTTATAACTGGGAATTCTTTACCGTTACCCCCTCCTCCGCAAATCTTAAAATCGGACATACAACACACGAGATTCGAGCCAGTTTCTATCGCTGCAGCAAAGACCGATTTTAAACCACAGGTGCTTTTGAGAAACCAAGCCTAGAACAGATTGATCCGTCAACATTTATATTGGAGTCGTCTTAACAGTATTGCATTACATCTTCAGGTCACCTGTGATGGTTCATTATCGGTTATATAGGAGACAACACATGCTTTATTGTCACTGGAGATGCAGGATGAATACACACTCGCGCGCACACAAACACACACCGAGGCCTGAAAATCAAATATTTAACCAGTCACATTGGTTCAGTGCTGTAACAATGGCTCTGTTCAGAAAGGAAAAATTATAACGCTCACACCTTGTGCTCATCTAAAGAAAAGAGAATCAGTTTAGGGAAGAAGGAGGTAGCTACAAAAAAAAAAACTGGACTTTCACCGATACATAAACCCAAACCCACATGTGAAACTCAGTCCAGGCCACAAACACGCAGCTCTACGCAGACACAGACTGCAGCACAGACTCTTTTCAATTAAAGTCCTGATTAGTGCCTGGTTTCTAAAACCCCAGATCCATGTGTGTATTTCTGTGTGTATTTGTGTGTGACCAATGAGGGGAACACATTAAAGAAACCTGCTGTGCTCATAATTCCAACTAAACAAAAGACGGGATTTCTTACAAATAGAGACTGTTCTCTAAAACCTCAAACTCTCCCTTAGCATCATGTGTATCAGAGGGAAAATGCTGACTCCCCAATGGCCCAGATCTGCATCACAAAAAAGGAAAGAAGTCCAGCCTTTCTCACGTTGATTCTTGGCTCAGCATGAAAAAGTGCTTCTACAAGGGTGATGATTAAGATCACATCTGTACAGAGGATAAAGAAAGGAAAGACGAAATCTACAAAAATAAGTTTCTACATCAACATTTCAAGGGGTTCTCCCTGCCATCCTTACGAGAATTATCTTCTGCCACATTTAAAAAGGCGTCCAGTTTGATACGTCTCTTTCAAAGACCTATTTCCTTCCGCAGACAAAAACAAAAACAAACGTGTAAGCAAATTTGTTACTAAATGCAGTAAAGTCAAGCTGAACCCAGAACTGTCAACAGATGGAGAATGTTGACAGGAGACAATTCAAACATGCCAATGTTATTTTAGAGCTTGTACGCAAAAAACACCACATGCACATACACGCAGCCGCACGCAGCCCCAAAGCAGGCGACAAACTTCAGAAAAAACCTGCTGTTCAGTGGACGATTAACACCGTTACTCTCAGATTCAGCTCTGGTTTGATTGTTTCCCCTGGTAGTTAATAAAAAGCCGGGTTGATTTCATGTTAGCAAACTGCCCCATTAAATGAGCAGATCATTAAAACCTTCAGTTTTCTGACCTACTCCAGGATAAATTCAACAGCGTCACCTCTCGCACACCAAGGCAACATGTGCTGTTCCAACAAGTGACCGAAACCCCTGCGAGCCCCTCCCGCTAAAGTCATGACAAGAACAAAACCACAAACTCCTACAATGCAAACCTGAAGAACACCGTTAGAGATGGAAGTGTGCACGGAGTGTGACACAGAGTGCGACACAGAGTGTGACACGTGCAGATATTCCTAAGTGGCATTGTCTAATAAAAATCAACATCAAAAGTGACTGAGATTAATGAGACGAATTTTCAAAGAACTCAAGTGACTAGTGGTAACTTTTACTGACCGTTACACAGGGACATAATTGGCTGTTTAAAAACAAGAGCTGTGGAGAAACTGGTTGTTAAAGTTAACGTGACACTGAGGTGCTAAACATCAAAATAAAATGAAAAGAACGTAAGATGGAAGCAGGAGCTTGACGAAAACCACGCTACTCGACAGCTCAGCTAACTGGTAGCACTCTGGCCGTGGATCGACAAAGCTGACGATTCAGTTTTCGTCGTCTTCGTCGTCGTCCTCGCTGATGAGGTATCCGCGGGCGCCGCTGTGGTGGGGCGGAGGTGAGGGTGGAGGGGAGGTCTTGGTGAAGAAGGGGAGACGGAAAGTGGGAGACGGCGAGCGCTCCTCGCGGGTGGGGCTGCTGTTGGGGCTTTGCCTGGGGCTGATGGCCTGCAGCATGCGGCCTTTTCCTTCCTTCAGCATGTGTTTCTGTGGAGGCGGAGCCATGTAGAGTTAAATAACAATCAGTGAAATGTTAGAAGACGTTGGGCGAGTGGCGGAATAAACCCTGGTAAATCAGGTTACTATAAAGATCAGTTCTACGTGTGAATGATTCGTGAAGAGCAGATCAGCAGAGTCTCCCCCTGGTAAAAAAACGTCCTAGAGGAAACACTGCAATGTGCTTAATATTACAATCTTAACTTCATATAACAATGTAACAACATGCTACACTTTCAGACAAATATTCATTCACTTTCTTGCTAAGAGTCAGAGAAGACAGACTACTTGAATGTAACCAAAACATTTAATAATTACTATTAAATAAATCAAGGCAAGTTGGTATATTATACCATGCGTCACTGAGCTTAACACTTAGAAGCTCCCTGGGCAACCAACAGTGGGACTACGGATGTGACATCCTCACCAGAGCTCCCTCAGGTCCAAACATCTGCAGGAAGTTGCCGATGAACTCCCTGGATTTCTCCTCCCATTTCTGAATGAGGTCGATGCTCTTCTCCTCCACCTTCTGCACAAACTCCTTGCTCTTCTCCTCCACGTCACGCACCTTCTTCTTCACCTTATCTACGCGCTCCTGCAGGTGGTATTTCTTCTCCTGTCGAGAGTGAGGACAGCAAAGGCCATGAATCACTTCAAAACACATATATAAATACACATTGTGCCAACAAAACTCTTTTTGTTCCCGTGACTAAACCAAAGCAGAGAGTCTCCTACGTTGATAAAGCTGACGTTGAGCTCCTTGGCTGTGTATCCTCTCTGTAGGTTACGTCTCACGTACAAATCGTAGTCACGGACGATGCGTGTGATGATGTCAGAGGTGGAGATGCCCTCTGTCCGCAGGGTCGGAGCAAACATACCTGAGAAACACGGGGTCAAAGGTCAGAGTAGACTCCAGATGTCACATATTTACAAATATAATCAGGGTTTTATTACTCAAATTAATTTAGTGAAGGTGGACCTTTTTTTCCTCCTCCCCATTTGTAAATAGAGGTTCAATGTTTGGGTGGTCAGAAGTGTAATTATTTTAGCATATTATAAGCACTTTGTAACCTCGTTTAGATAAGTGCTATACAAATAAAGTTATTATCATTACTATTATATGTATATTCAAGAGTCTCAGTGTCATTAGTGAGCTGACATTGTTTAGTCTGGAAAAAAAATCTTGTATTCGTCATCCCCAACAAATGTTGAGTCAAGAGAAATCCCTTAAGATGAATATCAGACCCGCATCGCTCCGACTGCAGCCACAGAGGTTCTCACAGAGAAAGAATGTGAACAGACCGATAAAGGAGGAACATGTTATCTAGTATCTATTTCCTGGTATCAAATGCAGCTCAGGTCAGTGTCACTGTAGACTTTGAATACTATGTTTAACCAAACTGCTTTTATCCTAAGGGTGTCTATGGTGTATGAATAGAAAAATATGATATTTAAAATGAGTTATATATTCTCTAACTTTCCTAGCAGTTCAGTTGAAGACATTTCTGAAGAAAACACATATTTAAATCCAACATGGTATCAAGTCTCAAATGTGCAAGAGTTGTAAACACTGAACTGTATTGTGTAATTATTTGTCATCACACAACCTTAAGGTTACTATGACACTCACCAGCTTCTTTAATGTGCTTGTACACGTCATCACTGCCCGCTGAGGAGTATGGGATGTCGTCATGGGCCACAAAGTCAATCTGGAGAGGTCAATACAACAGACATCAACACAGTGGATTCAAAAGTAGTTCTTTGAGTACAAACATTTTGTTTCTGGTTTCTCACCTAAAGATTCTTAACTGTCTGAACACATAATTCTTAAACTGTGTGTTTAAAATGTTTTAATCCACTCACGCGATGTTTTGCGAGGAATTCTGGCGTTAACGTCCAGGGGGCGTTTCGCACCACTTCGTCCACGTAGCGGCAGTGTCTGATGGCATCATAGCGCTCATCCTCATTCATCACTGTGAAGCCCTTGTATGTGTGGGTCAGGTCATCACTGCACACTGTGGACAGTTAGAGATATTTACAGAAGTTAATATTTACAGAACATTACGAAAAGAAAAACATTAAAGCACGATCTGGTTCCCGCGGAAACAAAGTCATTAACTGATGAAAAAGGAAAGAGAAGCAATGGGCACTGAAAAATACAACTTGATAAAAAGCACTGATCAGAAGCATCAAAATGTGAAATGTGGTGGACACTCATAAGCTGAAGATGATAAACCTAAGAACATCTAGCAAATACCACAGTTATCTTTCCTTATCTTGCACGTTTCACTCTCAGTATTCTAACTTTGACCAGATTCATTTCAGTCTAAATTCATCAGACTGGTAATGTTATCTCGATAGTGTTTCAGTGTGTACAGTTTCACACTTATGAAAGAAGCAGCTGATAGAAGTCAGCTGCTGTGAAATATGGACACACACACACACACACACACACACACACACACACACAGACACAGAAGAGTCATAGTTACCTCCAACGATGAGGTGTGTATTTGGGAAGAGGCATTTAGCCTGCATGAGAGCTCTGGCATGACCAGAGTGGAAAACATCAAAGATGCCATCTGCATACACCCGCACTGGTCTGTCAGCTGGACGGAGAGAGACAAGACAAACGAGAGACCAAAGATTAAAAGTGAAGCCAAGATTGTATTCGTATAACTGTACTGAAGATTCAGAGGAAATGTCCTAATATTGGTAGAAAAACAAAAGGAGAATGTGTATAAGAAATACGAGGAAAAACTGGAATAAGAAAAGTGCAATGAGGTCGAGAGCCATGAGCTTAAAGAAAGAATCAGACTCACGTGGTGTTCCCCTCTTGGCCGTCTCCATGTTGACCCTCTGATAGGGTTTATCAGCTGGCTCCAGCTCATCTGCGAAAGGTGCAGGGTGCTTCAGTCCCTAAAAGACCCGAACCAACAGAATGAAAGGCTATGAGTTTTTTACTGTGTCACACAGAAATCATTGCTTTACACTGTACTGATTCCCTCGGTTTATATAACATTATTTCCTGGACAAAACAAGGCTGATGTTAATAACTAGCAGGTCGCTGTTGGTTTAAAACAGGTGGTGACATTTTAGGCAGCGGTGGCTCAGGAGGACCACTAATGAGAAGGTCAGTGGTTCGATCCCCTGCTCCTCCAGTCTGCAGTTCAAAGTGTCCAATTTCCAACTGGCGACTGTGCCAACACTGTTCGAATGGGATGTGTGATAGAGAAGCTTGTTAAAAATGCTGTTTGAATGTGTGTGAAAGGGTGAATGAGACCTGTGGTGTCCAGCCTGATATAAATGTAGTCCCTTTACAATTGTATAAACAAATGACATTAACCAACATGTGAAATATTTAAAATCTCTATTGCTCAGTGTTCTTTGTGTTAAACTTGGGTTTAGCTGTCCTTGCAATCATGTGCAATATACACAGAATATGATAAACAATTTGACTTGTATAAATGGCAATACATACAAAAGATAAAAAAGAGATTCAGACCTCGAAAGAGAAGTAAAAAAAGTAATATGTTAATTATGTATGCTGTGGGACTTGAAGTTTAAAATTTGTATCCTTCTTTTAACATTCACCATAAATCTATGCTTAAATTGTAGGCATGCATCCACATATTATACATGTCTGTGTGGCGCACACACACAAAACCTATGAAAAGTGTTGGACAAATATGCTGCTTAGTGACAGCTGGCTCACCACAGTGCATCTGGGGAATTTCACATGCCTCTCGCCCTCATCTTTGTCCCCATTGGAGCTCTCTCTTCTTCTCTTCCTGGTCAGCAGCATCTCACTGGAGCTTTCGGCTTCCATCTGGGTCAAAAGCCAAAGAAAAACAATAAAAATACTGTCTCCAATATCTCCAATACAACATATATGACCTCTGGATATGACCTCTACAATACATAACAGTATGCATTACATAGTATACTGTACAGACAGACTGTAAATCTAGAAAGGTCTGAGGTTATGGGATATGACATATCCTGAGTCAGCATTGAGCCAGTAATAGAAAGATGACAGTATGTGCCTCAGCTCAGTGAACCACCAGGATGCCTTGGATTTCAAAAAACATAAAAGAAATGAAGTGAAGTAAGCTAATGCAATCTGTTTCAACTTAAAACAAATTTGGGGGTTTATTGGCGGGTGGCAACCAACGTCAAGGTGCATTGCCACCTACTGTGTTGGAGTGTGAATCAGTTATCAAGGTCATATTCAATTCTTTTGTGGAGTGGAAGAACTGAGCCTGTAAATAAAATTTACCATTGGAATAGGGAGTATGCTCCATTATCTGAAAGAGACAGGATTGGACAAAAGTATTGAATATGACCTGGATTGCACTGATTCACACTCCAGCCAGGGGGGAGTGGTGATGCACCTTGATGTTGGTTGCCACTTGCCAATAAACTGAACAAAGAAAGAAGAAGAAGCTGTAGCCATCAATTATTCATAGCATAAGTGCATTGTAACGTCATTGAGACTACGTTGCATTTAAATAGATTTTTGGAACAGGGAGATGGAATAGGCGCTTGCTCTGTCCACTTCACGCATAGACCTGGTATTGCAGTATCTCCAGGAACGGTGGGCAGACCAAAGAAGAAGACACATTAGATGGCGGTAATGCACATTGGTTTTGGTTGCCACTCGCCAATAAACCAAGCAAAGAATATGAAGAAGCTGTAGCCATCAAGTATTCATAGCATAAGCGCATTGTAACTTCATTGAGTCGCATTTAAATTCATTTTTGGAATAGGGAGATTCCAGGTGGGCAGACCAAAGAAGAAGACACAATAGATGGCGATAATGGACCTTGGCATTGGTTGCCAATAAACTGAACAAAGAAGAAGAAAGGTTCAGAGGTTCAAAGGCTTTATTGTCATATGCAGAAATAAGGGCAGTGGCTTGGAGATGTTAGTCAGTCTTATGGCTTGGGGGTAGTGAAGAGGTGGTGCTGGGGGTGTGTGGGATCTCTGATGGTGTTCCGGGCTTTTCTGAGGACCCTCTGCTGATTGATGTCCTGCAGAGATGGGAGGGTCGTTCCAGTGATGTACTGGGCTGATTCGACCACTCTCTGCAGTCGCTTGCGGTCTGTTTGTGTGCTGTTGCCATACCATGCTGTAATGCTGCCTGTCAGAATGGACTCAATGGTGCACCAGTAGAAGTTGCAGAGGAGTCCTGATGGCAACTTGAATTTCCTGAGCCTCCACAGGAAGTACAGCCTCTGCTGTGCCTTCCTGATCAACTGAGTGATGTGGTGGGTCAAGGTGAAGTCCTCACTGATGTGGACGCCGAGGAACTTGAAGGTGTCGACCCTTTCCACCTCAGTCTCACCAATGTGTAATGGTGTGTGTTGACTCCTCCCTTTCCTCAGGTCAGCTATCACCTCTTTTGTTTTGCTGGAATTGAGCGACAGGTTATTGTCTTGACACCACAGCACCAGGTCCTCCACCTCCCTGCGATAGGCTGATTCATTGTTGTAACTGATGAGACCCAGGACTGTTGTGTCATCACTAAATTTCAGGATTGTGGTGTTTTGATGTGAGGCTGCACAGTTGTGTGTGTAGAGTGTGTACAGTATGGGACTGAGTACACATCCTTGAGGAGTGCCAGTGTTCATGAATAATGTCCCGGAAGTGATGTTTCCAATCCTGACAGATTGTGGTCGACCGGAAGTCTGAGACCCAGTCACAGAGTTAGGGGTTCAGTCCTAGGCTGAACACTTTCTTTGTTAGTTTGGCTGGGATGACTGTGTTGAATGCTGAGCTGTAGTCAATGAAAAGCATACTGATTGTTTTCTAGATGGGAGAAGGCAGTGTGCAGGGCAGTACAAACTGCATCCTCAGTAGATCTGTTGGACCGGTATGCAAACTGCAGGAGGTCCAGTGTGGAGGGAATGGTGGATTTGATGTGACCCAGTATGACCCGCTTGAAGCACTTCATAATAATGGGTGTAAGTGCAACTGGTCTGTAATCATTCAAGCAGGTTACTGGGTTTTTCTTGGGGATAGGGATAATGGTATTTTTTTAAAGCAGGACGGAACTGTGGCCTGTGTGAGGGACAGGTTAAAAATGGTGGTGAAGACATCAGTGAGCTCTGCAGCACATACCTTGAGGGCCCATTCCAGGATGTTGTCTGAGCCCATGGCCTTGCGGTCATTGATTTTCCTCAGGGTTCTGCATATGTCAGCTGCTGACACAGTGAGCAGTGGGTTGTGTGTTCCATATTCTAAGGACTTCTGTGGCTGATGGGCTTGTTCGAAGCGAGCGTAGAATGTGTTCAGCTCATCCGGTAAGGAGGTGTTATAGTTTGTTATTCCTGAGTTAGTGCCACCATAGTCTGTGATGGGTTTCAGGCTCTGTCACATCTGCCTGGCATCAGCTGCCGAGTAGAAACCTTCCAGCTTTTGTTGGTACAGTCTTTTGGCCTGATGATGCTCTTCCGGAGTCTGTATTTTGCCAGCCTGTATTCCTCTTCATTGCCTGATTTAAAAGCGGTGGAGCGAGCATGCAGCATGTGTCTTACCTGGTTATTTATCCTAGGCTTTTGATATGCACAGATCTGTACAGTAAGCACTACACGTTCAATGCAGGTACTGTCTGTTACACATGTTACGCATACTCTATGTTTGTGTCTGAGTCCTCATATGTGGATGCAGCTTTAAAAATGTCCCAATCAGTACTAGCAAAACAGTCATGTAATATGAGCTCAGTTTCAGGGGACCATACCTTGATTGTCTTGTTTGAGGCGCTGTCTGTAGGCTGGATACAGGACTAAAGAGATGTGATCTGATAATCCAAAATGGGGTCTGGGTGAGGCTTTGTAGGTATCACGTATATTGCTATACACGTGATCCAGTGTGTTTTTCCCCCTTGTCGGTATCTTGACATGCTGGTAGTATTTAGGCAGAACAGTAGGTTGCAGTGGTTAAAATCTCCCGCTATTACGAATGCTGCGTCAGGGTGTGCAGTGTCCTGCATGCTGATGGCGTCATGGAGCAGTGTCAGAGCTGCTGCTGAGTTGGCGTGAACACACACCAGGAAAACAGCGCTGAATTCACGTGGTAAATAGAAGGGCCGGCACTTCAGCATCAGCATTTCCACGTCTGCTGAGCAGTGTTTGGACACAGTCTGTACATCCACACACCACGAGTTGTTGACAAAAACACACATTCCTCCTCCCTTGTTCTTACCGGAGTCAGCTGTGCGACCACCTCTGTAGATGGAGTGGGTCTGCAGCTGTAACGCGGAGTCGGGGCAGTTGGATGACAGCTAAGTCTCCTTGAATATCAAAGCGCAGCAGTCCCTGGTTTCACGATGTGTTCGTAGCCTGGCTGGAACACAGCGTGATCGAGCCAGTTCGTCCATCTTGTTCTCCAGTGAGCACATGTTAGTGAGCAGCAGGCTGGGCAGTGGTGGTCGGTTAGCCCGGGCTTTTAGCCTAACGTGGAGGCCCCCTTGCTTCCCCTGGCGACGCTTGTCCCCCTGTCTCCCCTGGCTGCTGCTCCTCTCGGGGGGTGGCGGTGCGCGTCTCTGCGGTGTAGGCCAGCGTTCCGGTCGGACAATACAATTTGGGATTAAAGCAGGTTCATACTGTTCGAAATGTTACCTGCCAATGTCCAGTAATGTCTGCCAGTCGTAGGTTATCAGTGTGTCAACCTTGTTCACGGCCAGCAGTGGCAAAACAATGAAAATAAACAAAAACACACAGCTTTCAGGAGAGAGACATCTGCCACGATGGGCACCATCAAGTATTCACTTAAAATTGCTTAAATGATTAATCAATAATCAAAATAGTTGCATATTGATTTTTTTTGTCAATTAAATGACTACACAAATCGAAATAAACCAAGAAGTCTAAGTTCAGTGATTAGTGCGAGCCTGAAATTGTCCTGTGTATCCTTTCAGAACAGGACTGGAATTTAACACCACATTCCCTAAACAGAGTTTGAAACACCTTTTAAGATCCCATCTACAAGGACAATGTGACTCCAGACATATCTGTCGGATTACAGAGACAATAGAAAGTAGTGCTGAGGTCCCATAACAGAGGGCTTCTGTGTTATGGGTTAAGACTCTGCCCCATTCCACACATTCCATCAAGCCACCAAAAATAAAGCCACAGGTCATTAAAGGGAGGGGCCATTACCTCCTTATTTAAATTGAACATGCATTTAATTCTGAAAAATGCCAGTCCGGACCACTGCTGCTGTGTCAGTTATGCATGCGTGACTAAGTATAATGAGTGACTGACGTGGCACTACATATTGCTGGTGGTGCCAGCTATTTGATCCCACAAATCCAAACGCTTGCAAAAGCACCTGGCCGCTTTCTTCTCTCTGCAGCAGCTGCGTGAGAAGCCGTCCAGGGCTCCCACTAAACACTGACAGGAGATTTACATGAGGACTACATGTCATCATAGCTGGATTGGCTGCTATAATAAGAAAACAACAAAAGGACAGTGCCAGGTCCTGTTTAACCAGATGTGTTGCAACAGAGATTCATGACAGAACGTGTGAACCCATTTAATGAGACAATTACCAGTTTGGCTTGGTGCTGCTGTGGCCGGGCTGTGCACACTCTGGCTGAGCCAGTAGAGCTGTGCATGGCTTCCTGGGTTACTTTACTGTGGTGTGTGTGAGTAGTTGGGTGAGGGAGTGATTGAGAAGCCTCAGAGATACTGTTCATGAGAAGGCAGGCACTTGGAATTTTAGAATTATTTAAAAACATTTATTAATGATGAAGATTAAAGCAATATGTAATAATTTAGAATGTTGATTGGATGTTGCTTAGCAACTGTTAGGCGGAGCATTCTGGAGAAGTTTGAACAAGAAGATGAAGATGAAGACAATAGATGGCGGTATTGCACCTTGATGTTGGTGCCACCTGCCAATAAACCGAACAAAGAAGAAGAAGAAGCTTAGCAACGACTCTGCCTGTGGCTCCTCTCTGGCTTGACCTGGGGGGTGACCCCCAGGCTTGGTGGCACTGTGCCCGGGCTGTGCGCTCTGTGGCTGGGCCAGTGGAGCAGTCCAGGGTCCCCGGGTGTCTGCCCCAGCTCCATGCGCTCTGGCTGTGCCTGGTTCTTAGCAAATTCCCAGCCTGAATTATTGTCCCAGTCCACCCCTGGACAGACCAGAACTACCATCAGGCCACCAGGAAATGTTCCAGTGCTCCCTATGTGCAGTCCACCACTGTCTACAGTATTTATGTGTGCTTGATGTGCATAGCACAATGCTAACATACTTTTATTCACCATACTTATTATTAGTGTTGAATACTGTGGTTTGGGTTACAACTATGGAGGTCCCTAAATAAGTCAGTGTGGTCTCCTGTGATTGATCTTACAGAAAAGTTCATGTAGAGAAATCAGTAGGTCAGTTTAGTTTACTGGGATCCTGTCCCGGCCTCCTATTGGTCCCTGAACCCAACTTTGAGCACCACAGGCTTCATCTGCATGTCACACAATGTTCCCTACATCGGTTTTATCGCTTATTTTAACATATGGCGTCACAAACAGAAATAAATACGCCAAAGGTTAGCTTGAGTCCGCACACTGCCCCCCAGCTGGACTCATGGCAGTGAAGTTAACCCAGAGAGTGAAGCAGATGACCGAGGAGTTGAACTGGTTACACCGAAGCTCCACTGTCAAACCCCCGAGGACTACACACTGAACCCCTGGAACCATGGTGCTAACTATCCCGTAAAGTAAAGCCAGGTAACGGTAGCTCGTTGCTTTCGGCTTGTATTCACTTACCGTTCACTCTTTTGTCCGGAATGGCTGGTAGTTTAGCAGGAGTGGGCGGTTTCCTCCCCTCCTACGAGCAGCAGCCTGGATAGCTAACGCAGCTAGCTACCGTCGAGCGCTAGCTAGCCAGCAAGCTAGCTGTCAAGTTGGTGGGCTCGTTAGCTAACTTTAGCCGTTAGCTCGCCGATTAGCTGACAGCAGCAGCGACAGTGAGAACAAACAGTCCTGAGCGTGAGAAGCCCTGGTGTCGCTGCCGCTGGGAGACTGTAACCTCCAGAAGGACAAATAAATTAGCGGCAGTGACAGCTTGTACTACAACGCTGACAGGTCAACTGCACAGGAACTACAAAACTTAGACTTCCTTAAGGGAAATGACGACACGACAGCCACAACAGCACTTCCGCTGTTTTATTGTGCTGCCACCTAGTGGAGGTACTGCACGTGGCAGCAGGGAAGCCTCCACAAGCTGGCCTGCGTTTTGTAACACTATTCTTACGGAGGTGTTAATGTTGCATTTAGTACATTGACCTACTTTGTGCGTCCATTCATTCCTCACTTATCCAATACTATGCATAATTTTTTTTAATCACAGTTATTTCCTCTGCTGTCAGACTCCCAAACCACCCAAAATGAAAAATATAATCCTGCACTGTTATTTTTCTCATGTCACCTCTACTCATACTATTCTACTCTACTTGCACTATTTCTAACAGAAAATAACCTTTTGCACTTTGGGTCATCTGCACATCACAATTTATGTACAAACTGGTTTTCTACTTGCTCGTGCAATCATCCTCTGCCCCTGTACTTTACTTACACATTACTTATACTATTTCTATACAAACCACTACAGTGAATGGTGTATATTATGTACATACTCAACATTTTTTATTTATATTTTTTATTTTTTATTCTATGGCCTCTACGGCTTTTTTTACATTCTGACCTGCCTGCTGCTGTAACAACTGTATTCCCCCTGTGTGTGGATCAATACAGTTTTATCTCATCTTATCGTATCTTATCTTATCTTTTCTTGAGCTCACAAATTCCACCTCTATTTGTGTCATTCACTGCATGGACATTTTCCAGAGGTGGGAGAAGTAAAAATAACTCATACTTAAGTAAAAGTAGCAAAATCATAATTTAAAATACAAAAAGTATTATATTACAAACAGTGTTCTTGTTGTGGAGTCAAAATCTTAATTTAGTAAATGACAGAAGCATTGTTAGTAAATCGATTGGAGTAGATGTATGAAATAAAAATATGCATACGATATTTCTTACATCTAGTTCTTGAGTAAATGTAGACCATTATTTATTTATTTTTTACATTTGACCACTGTCTTTTTTCACCCCAGACTTCTTGACTTGTCACAAACCTACTTGTGTTACTAATTACACTAATGATGTTAACAATGGCTCCATGACATGAATGTAGCCCATGGAGTCATGACGGTGTATCAGTTTCAAACTTAATCGTCTAAAGTGGTATTTCTGTTTACAGATTACCAATCAGCACTGGGAGAGGGGGCTTCTATCTTACTGCATGATGAAGAGGGTGTTAAATCAGGAAGTTATCAATTCTTATAGCCTTAAACCACTTTTTTGAGGCAACTTAAGCCTGGACTAAGTTTGAAAAGTGTGGTTTGGCTTAGGTTTAGTTGAGGCTTAAACATCTAGTCAGTGCTGAACCTTGTCTGGACCTACAAACAAAACAAAAGTCTGCTCCAGCCAACTATCCAGGCCCACATTTCCAGCATGGTGATCAGAGTCAGAACCGACTTGCTTTCAGTGTATATAGAGGCTGTAGTGGCTGAGCAAAGAGCACAGAGGAAGCGTCGCTTTGGAATGACCTGAAGACATTTCTCTGGAGCTGATCCTCTCGTTTCCTGCAGAGAGCTCCATGACAAGGTGTAATTTGACTTGAGGATCAGAGGGGCACATGTTATGATAATTGATACCCTGAAGGTGAAGTGTTAAAGTTGTGCAACGAAAGCCATACGCCACAGTAATGCAACCACGACATGGTCTCCAAAATACATACATAAAAAGAGCATTAAAATGATTACGAGGTGTGTAATGTCGCCCAGGAGAGATTTCACACCACAAGTAAGCATCTACTTAAAAAGTGTTGTGACATAGTTTAACCAATAGCTGGGTACAAGAGGTCATATTTTACCTTTTCCATCACAAAACAATGGAGGATAACTTACGATGTCATTATAAACCCATTGGAATCTTTGTTGTTTTTTATTTTCTAAAGATATAGTAGCATGATCTTTCATCCATTCAGAAAGTTTATCTCTTCAGTTCACTGTCAAACTGCCACATGGAAAAAAATGGAAAATAATGTTTTTCTTCTCCCACTTACACTCTCTGAAAATAGTTGAGTTTGTACTGCAGCTGTTTGTCCCAGTATACAGGTGAAATAAATGTATATCATTTAAGAGTAATAGGTGCCCGTACCCTTCCATTTTTGTCATGTGCACAGAGCAATTACAGTACGATGTTCACCATTAGCCACCTGGCAGGACTCCTTCAGACTGCCTGTCTCCTTCTTGTGCTCTTTGATCGCAGCCTCACCTCCTGGTTTGTAGGATAGAATTTGCTTCACTGTTGAAATGTCAAACAGCGGATGGGTGGACAGTCACTGAGCAAGATGGAAAGCAAGAAAGTCAAAATGGGTCAAAAAGAAGACATGAGAATTTAATGAAGTACGTACAAATCAGATAAAAAAAACAGATATATTACCTGACTGAGCCATGGTTGACATTTGTCCAGAGTTTAGCCAGAGCATATGAATTGCTTGTTCTTATTTCATATTTCTTTTTTGGATTTAAGATCTTTTGAAGACAGCAGGGAAGACATGCAGCAAAGGGGCCAGATCAAAACCAAACTGGCAGCCGCTGCAGAGAACTCAAACCTCTGCACATGGGGCAACTGCTGATAATGAAATATGTGTCAGTGAGTGGGGCAACCAACACTACAACACATGCACATCCCCCTTTAGAATCGTATGGGTTACACTGCTATTTCACAGATACCTGAAGGATCCCAGTTATACAGTCCAGCCAATGACAAAAAGCTTTTTATCACTAATACATATTGCAGCATGTCCATAACATGTGGTGGTTCATTTGAAACAACATTTTCTGAATCACTCAATAGTTTGTCACTTGAAACTTATTTCATTTCATTTATCTGTTTCCCAATGTTTTTGTCTCCAATTGAAACAGGAAGACACAGAGTGTCTTATACAAGTAAATGAGGTTCTGGTGATTTAAAAAAAAAATTGTATTTAACTTTTAACCAGATTTTATTTTAAACGAACATATGTGTCTACTTGTGCTATCCAAAGATTGAGAAATATGTATTGAAGTGTCTGAACAACAATTCCCAGGTCTGTGTCACAGATTCTTGGTGTTGGGACAAGCAGGCCCATAACTCCTGCATATTTCTTGGGGACTTAAACAGCAGTTGACTCAACTCCCCCTCTATTTCTTGATTGGCCAGGACCAAAGTTAAAAGGACACATCCAGCTGTTTTGGGCACAGAGGGTTAATTTTTACCTGCCAGGCATGTTTTGTCAAGAATTACTCTACAGTAACATGGTGCATGTCACCATATTTTGCAAATGTGGAGCATAAAACAGATTGAGGAATCAGTGTTTTGCAGATATAGATTTTGGAAAAATGCATGCATGAATTCTGCCTCCACTCATGGCTTCACCCAGGATTATAATCCCTTTGGTACATGTAAGTAACTGGACTGTCTGCGCACCCAGTGGGTGCCCTGCAGTCACCTGGTTGTTTCCTGTGACTTTACAAGGTTTCACATTTTGTTTGAAGTTCACCTTTTACTGCTGGTTCATGCTCAACGTGCTAATGAGCTCTTCCACGTCTATACAGAAAATGCACGAGGGGTGGAGTCAGGCCTGCCAGCAGGTCAGTGGCCAATGGAAACGCCTCGGGATTATCAGCAGTATTTATGAACACATATGTTGTGCAGCACATTAGTCCAGGACGGGGGAGATGCAACACCAGGTGAGCACGTTCAGTTAAACCATGTTTTTTTTCTTCTGCAGTAGCTGTGACAGGTTTAAGGCAGAGCCCTTCAAATATTTACATTTGCACCATGTTTGGACCATTCTCTGCACCATGATTGTCTGCCATTGTGCAAATAAATATCAGAGAGTTCTGTAACTGACCAAATTGCAAAGTGCAGTAGTAGCTTCACAGGGAAATACATCACCATGAAGTAGCACAGATACACTTTAAGTACCCACTGGGATTTTAGAGGATTTTTCATGTTGGGTAATTTTTTTTCTTGAAGGCAGATGAACTACATCTGTTTGTAATTATCATGTGATGTGACACGTTTGAGTGTCCCTGCATATTTGTGTACCCTTTTGTTATGTGCTGTGTCATGTGTGCATTAATCTAATATTCTTTTGTGAATAACAGTGGCCATAAAAGGCAAATTGCAATAACTGGTGTATTGCTTAATATTGTAATTTCAGACATCAAGGATGATGTTTGACGAGTTCCTGTGGAGGGCGCTATGCTGTCTGCTGTTTATGTCAGGTTTGTAAAATGCAGTAAATTGTTTTTGTCGTTTTAGTTTAATTTAAGAGTTACAGCTGTGGGACAATAACTTAAATCTGGATTCAAGGTCATGAGCGGAAAGTCTTTAGAATCTTGGCCATATACTTTCATGCTTTATATATAATGTTAAGTACTATTATTTGTTTATGTATGTGTGTCTAAGATTTTCTGTGCTTCTCTCAAGGTTTGCTAGAAGCAACATCTCTTATGAAAGTAAAGAATCCTGGAGGTAATTGATCTTTCATGTTATTGCAGATTGTAATCTGGTTAGATTCAAAGTATAAACAGATTAAAAACGATTTAGATTATCGTTTAAAGGCTGAGATTTTCTTAAAAGTCTGTATTTCATGTAAAATGTCATAGTAAATTAAAGTGCAGCCATTTTTTGACCTGCTGGTTTTAAGGTACATTTACAGCTGGAACTAACTATTTTAAAGTTACTTGCCATACGCACATTTAATATGTTACTTTACAACTTCTATATATATCATTATATTTAATAAAATATATATTATACCTGTTATATTTATATATAATAGCTTATGGCACATTTTAGGATGTAATTACTCTATTTTCCAAATTTGTCAGTAGTTTAAAACAGATTGCTTCTCAAATTGTGTTTCAAATGATATGAGAATGTGTATTCTTATAATTCCTGTTTCCATGTTCTTCCACATTGAACCCAGTGAACATTGACTCAGCTCAGGCTCATGATTTCTTGACTAATTCTCGACCAACGAGGAATGTCGACCCAAAGTGGCACAGAGGGACTCCTGACTTTCAGTCCTACTACCGCTACTACAACAGCATTGGACACATGGAGGGCGTAAGATGAGAATGAGTGGAAATATTTACGTGAACAAATGTGGATCTATTCAGCTCAAAATGTTCTGTGTCCTCTCTGAGCACATTCTTTTTCTCTGTCAGATCTATGAGATTGACAGGATCAGGATACTCTACCAGCAGATGCGTCACTTGGAGTTGACCTACGGCCCAGACGCCTCCAGTTACCAAAACATGTTAGGTGTTCAGACGACTACCGCTGCACCAGCTACAACTACCCTGCCCCCTCCACCTCCCACCACCCCTGCTCCAACACCAGACCCCCTGGAGAACGCTCAGAGGATCTACCTGTGCAACCCCAGGGACCCACTGTGCAAACCTCAGATCGTCTACCTGCCTACGGGGGCTGTTCCAGTGCTGTGTGACCCACGACGCAACCCGGCCTGCAGGCCCAAAACAGAGGAGGAGATTAAGGCTGCAGCTCCTCCTCCACCTCCCCCTGCTCCCAAAAAGTCTGCCCCACCTCCCCCTCCTCCCCAAAAGTCTGCCCCTCCTCCCTCTCTTCCTCCACCTCCTGTTATCGCTGCCAAAGGTATGGAGTATGACTGCGACCCTTACTGGGATCCTGACTGCCTCATTGACCACCCTCCCCGCCCTATCCAGGAAACATCTGCACCAGAGGCACCAGCTGAGGAGAAAGTGGTGATAGAGGAAGAAGCAAAAGCTGAGGAGAGTGCCCCTGCAGAACCAGACATAGAGGGAAACCCCTACCCTCACTTTGACCCTTATGATTTCAAACGTGACCTTTATGACCCCTTTAAATATGCCAATCCAGCTCCAGAAGAGTAAAAAAAACACAGTGCTTAAGAAATCATAAGTAACTAAATCATGACAGGACTGTGAGCAAATCCACAAACTAAAAGTAAAACTCATGCAGGTCATCATGTCTAACAAGGCAGACATGTAAACACAGCTTTTTTTCCTCATGGTTTTCCACACTATACCTGTACAGTATGTGTGTATGAGTGCTCATATTGTGATACACAATAAAATGTTGTGTGGGATAAAAAGAAAAAAACAATAAAAAATGTATCGACAAAAAACAAGTGTGTGATTTTATATTTCATTTGTCATTGCATGGGTTTGAAATAGGAAATGTGTCTCTTTCCCTGCTACTATTTTTTTTAATTTGACAGCTAGAGGGGATAGATAGTTTTGACTTAACTATGGGCCAATATGCTATCCACTCCTACTACTACTACTACTAATAATAAGATAATGATAATAATCATAATAATAATAATCATAATAATCATAATATCATAATAATCATAATAAGTACAACTGAAGTACAGAATAAATACAGGTAAAAAGAAAAGAATAAAATAAAATATTTGTTCCATATTAGAACAATTCGACACAAAACACTATTATAGCAGTACACAAACATTAACACAGTCAGTACATGATAATGATAATGATCAACGTAGTAACAATGAATCAGGTATGATCGTGTATACAGTAGGGAAAACGCTGTGATATAATGTTATATGCTAAACAGTGCAGCGATATGATTCAGACTATAGGAGGATATGTAATTTTTATAATAAAAATATGAATAATGAGCACAGTGCAGTACAAATAATACTAATAATACTAATAACACTACTACTACTACTACTAATAATAATGGATCTATGTAGTTTCCAGTTTGTGCCGGCAGAGGTCGGTAATACTCGGTAATACTCCTGCTGGTGTTCGGGCTGAGCGCTGAAGAAGAGCACTGCAGCGGCTCCCTCTCTTCCAGCATCATCACTGTTCACCTCCATCATCCCTGTCTCGCTCTATAAGCTGTCGTCCTCTCGTCCTCTTCCGTCAGACACCCGGCACCAGGTATTTACCTCTTCACCTCCACAGCCGCGTGGCCTTCACACATACCCGGGGACAGAGGGACAGAAAAAACTCGGGCGTTGCTCTCCGATGTTTCCGTTATGTCCGCTCATTGTAGGAGACGGGCCTCCTCCTGCCATGGAGATTAGCATGCTAACACAGCTAGCCAGTTTAGCATTTAGCCGACAGTGGAGTAATTAGATTATAACCAACGTTTGACAGATCCCAGACTGGGTGTAAACAATTGACAACATGAAGCCGAGGTAGAGCCAACAGAGGAGATGTGAGGCGCGACAGACGCTAAGGCTCCTTTCTGTGTTTCCCTACAGTTCTGACAGTGGGTGGAAATGTTGAGTGTCTCAGTTGTCTCAGTGTTGTGGACACTCGCCACCCAGATAGGATTAGCACATGAATATAACCAGGGTGTATCTGTTGTCATGTCTGCACTATCCTTAATGACACTGTGAGCTCTGACTTCTAATATAAAGGCATGAAGAGTCCATACAACAATCTAAAGTTTATATCATTTAGGATAAAACCATCATTGAGGCATTCATCTTTGTTTAGTTTGGATGTTTTTACCTAATACAGCAGCTCAGTGGTTCAAGGCCCTGACACTGTGGGGAGAGCAGATAAAGAGATCATTGTTGTGAGCAGCTGGTTTGTAGTTCACATGTTTCCAGTGTGACCGGCCCAGGGCTGCTGCTGCAGTGTGGGTTGCTCTTATCTCTCTCATGTGAAGTCTGCACACTGGAAAAGATGATTTTGTTTTTAATAGGAGCACAAGTTTCCCGTCCAAAGGACTTTTTCTGGGGCTGTTTGTTAATGTTTAGTGATGCATCTTGCAGATGCTCTGAAATAAAGCAGGTCGAAATGAATGAACAAATCTCATGCCATTGGTTAACAGTGCATTTAGTTTTTACTCTAGTTTCTAGATGTTTCATATAAAACAGCAACAAATAGATTAAGACTATAAACTATAAATATATAGGGAAGAATTCCAATTATAATTTCCCCCTATTCCAACATTACTTTTTAATATTCCTCCCTCTGTCCAACCAATAATTTCCATGTGGACTGTCTATAAAAGATTGGTCCAATCAATTTTTTACTTTGTCCTATAAATAAATAAATATATATATATATAGTGTGTTGTCCTTGTCCAAATCGTGAGCGTGTATTCCTATTCTGCTAATGAGTCTGTGTACACTTGCATGAATTATTGATGTGTTTTTCATGTGCGTGGGAGTTAGTATAATTATTTAATGGATCGGGTTTTATGGGATTAACTGTAGCTAATGTGTAAAACTGTGTTTATGCTTTTACTTTGTGTTAAATGTAGCTAGTGAGACAGATAACTGGCATAATAAAAGTTGTTTACCTATTTCCTGTAGTTTTCAGCTTGGAGAATGTCACTTTTCAAGCCCCTGGAGGGTTTTTAGGCAATTCTCCTTCACGTTCCCTCAGAATTTATGTATCACGTCTTTTTTATTTATTTTGGAAATAAATAAAACTATAACGAAATCTAAAAAGCAACAGTCCAAAACCCAAAGAGAGTTAGTTCACTAATGTATAAGACAAGGGGAAGTAGCAAGATTCAAATCCTCACATTGGAGAAGCTGAGAACAGACTGTTTAGTATTTTTTACTTAAAATTAATTTTTGCAGAGGGTAGTTTTTAGGTTAGCTAGCTTTTAGGTTTTTTTCACCGGCCCGTTTGAATTCTCCCGCAGTATGTCCGACAAGAGTGAGCTGAAGGCTGAGCTGGAGAGGAAGAAACAACGGATCGCCCAGATTCGAGAGGAGAAAAAGAGAAAAGAAGAGGAGAAGAAAAAGAAGGATGTATGTTTCCTTTCAACTCCTTTAATTAAATTCAGCTTGACAGTGTTCAGTTACTGTGAAATGTCTGATGTGTTTTCATGCTGAGGTTGACCACGTTCTGTACCCTGTAGGGAGATGCAAAGCGCGGAGCGGAAGGTGGTTCCTCGGGCAGCCACGAAGACTCTGACCTGGAGAGGAAGAGGAGGGAGGCGGAGGCGCTCCTGCAGAGTGTTGGCATCACTCCTGACATACCCCATGGTAAACACACACACACACACACACACACACACACTGCCAGCCTGCCTCTATTTTTGTCCCTCACCCCACTTATCTCCCATCATTTTCTGGTTATGTGCTTGATGGAGTTGCAGCGTTTATAAATGTCACCTCTAACTTTGTGGTCTGGCTTGATTACATCCACTCTGCTTTTTCCCCCCTGTCTTCCCAACATATCTCAACATTCTTCACAACTGTTTTTCGGCATGACACCTAAAACCTGCTCGCCATTTATTTTCATTCTCTCTTCTCTCCCCTTTTTCTGTCCTTTTGTGTTTTGTCCTCCTTACTGCATGCAACCTCATTCACTCACTCACTCGTCCACACACTCTTTTCATACCTCACTCCCTCCCTCAATCACTCACTCACTCACCCACCCACCCATTCATCGACTCACGCACTCACAAACACACACGCACTCACAGCTCAGCCCCTGAGGGTAGTAACAGAAGATACATGTCTGTTTCACTACCTAGTCCCTGCCCCCATGTCTCCCTCCAACAAATCAGTGGGCAGTGACGCAGGAAGCCAAGATTCTGGGGACGGAAACGCAGGACCAAGGTTTGTGTGTTTGTGACAGAGAGAGCTGGGGATGGGTCGTTTAAGCTCATTTTTCTGTGATTTAGAGTCGTACTTGCATGCTAAGTGTGTGTGTTAACATTGTAAATACACTTGATGAATTCTGACCTGTCTCCTCTTTGCCTTTTCACCAGCACGCTGATGTGTCTTTATTAACATGCACTCCGTTCTACTTCTTCTCTCCCTGTCCTCCTTTCTCTTCCTCTTTTCTGTCTTTCCAATCTCTAACATTTCTGATGTGGCTCACCTTTTGCCCGTTTTCTGCATTTGGTTTCATCCTCTTGTTTTCCTCTTTCTTTTTCTCTGTCCCGTCTTTCTTCTTATTAATACCATGTGGTGGTTTGGCTGTATAAGGACATTGCATTGGGATCCTGACCCCTCTACTCTGCAACTGCACTCCGACTCTGAGCTGATGGGGTACTGCTCCTCCTCTCTCCTTTAGCTTGTCTTCCAGCCTTAATCAGTTTTTGTGGTTTCATCTTAGATTTGTCCAAATGTGTTAATATTATCTCTGTGCATCACTATTTCTGTTACTTCATGTAAACGTTGCATTCAGTTCCACTGTATCTCAATCCTGTGTATGTGTTAGCTTATGTCCACTGTGGTTTTATGTGTCTGTGTGTGTGTGTGTATGTGCAGACGTGGAGCTGTGAGGCTGGGCATGTCCAAATTGACCCAGGTGGACTTTGTCCCGAAGGAAATGGTGTCTTACTGCAAAGAAACGCAGACACCCACCGATGCATTGTCACACGCTGATCAAAAAGCAGGTAAAAAAACACAGACACATACCAACTTTACCTCTTCTCCAACCTTTTTTGTGAAAACGAAATTGAATGTGTGGTTGTGTGTGTTCCAGATGAGGAAGAGGATGAGGAGATAGCTGCTGCTCCTCCAGTAGAAGACAACGAAGAAAAAGATGAACAGGGTGAACAGCAGGATGAGGGTGAGGACCTAAGTTTGTAACATGTAAATAACAATAACAGTGACAGGAAATGCTTTTTAATAATGCTGATTACTGGAAAGAGTAGTTTCAGCTTACATTATCCAACTTTTGAGTTAATTTCTATCCACTAAATTCAGTTCAGTATCATAAGAAAAGTGAAGATCTTTTTTTAACGTTTTTTCCTCCTTGAATACTGAATAATCTTTGTATAGATACTCCCAAGGAGCTGACTGAAGAAGAGAAGCTGCAGGTCATGCACTCCGAGGAGTTCTTGTCGTTTTTCGAGCGAGGCAGCAGAATTGTTGAGAGAGCTCTGGCTGAGCACGTGGACGTCTGCTTCGACTACAGCGGCAGAGATCTGGAGGATAAGGAGGGGTGAGGCAAATTAACAAACCTTAGTGTAAATCCTGTAACTAGAGAAAATGTGATGGACAGATGGATAGGTGGTGTAAGTACTCATTTTTCTCCGTCTTTTTCAGTGACCTGCAGGCAGGTGCAAAGCTGGTTCTGAACAGACAGTTTGCAGATGAGCGCTGGACTAAAAACAGAGTGGTCACCTGTCTTGACTGGTCCCCTCAGGTATGAGGTGTTTGTCATTGATGCCCACAGAGAAATTCTAGCTTTTAAGAAAAGTCTGTATTAATTCATTTTAGATTTTTAAATCCCTTTAAAGATTTTTACTTTGCTCCACTGCTTCTAATATTGGTTGCTATGTTCCTCCCAGTACCCAGAACTGCTCCTGGCCTCATACAACAACAATGAGGATGCTCCTCATGAGCCTGACGGAGTGGCACTGGTCTGGAACATGAAGTACAAGAAGGGGACACCTGAGTACATCTTCCACTGCCAGGTGAGGGCAGAACTCACATGCTGTTGCTCTGCAAGCAACTCATTTTCTTTGAAGGTTTTTTATTTATTCCTTAGTATGAGAGTGTGAGTATGTAGGACTTAGTGATATCTAGTAGTGAAGCTGAATATTACAACAATCCCCTCACCTGACCCTCTACTCCCAGTCATGTTGGAGAGGCTAGGGCAGCCTTCGGGTAATGTAAAAACAGTAAAGGCCATCTGGGGAGCCAGTATTTGGTTTGTCCACTTAGGGCTACTGTAGAAACATGCAACATGACGGACTCTGGTAGAGGACCCGCTTCTGATGTAGATATAGAGAGCTCATTGTAAGGTAATAAAAACATAATTATGACTATTATATTAAATTTCTGCCAATAGATTCCCCTAAATCCTACACAGTGGATCTTTGAATAATTTATTTTATGCTTTAGAAAACCAAACATTAAGACAGAAGCAAAATATTTTAATTATATTTTTTCCATTCTGCAGTCAGAGGTGATGTCAGCTGGATTTGCAAAGTTTCACCCCAACCTGGTGGTGGGTGGGACGTATTCGGGACAGATTGTCCTGTGGGACAACAGGAGCAACAAGCGCACCCCTGTCCAGAGAACCCCCCTGTCTGCAGCTGCTCATACAGTAAAGCATCACAGCTCACGCACCTTTTTGGTTTTTCAGCCAGTATTTTGTCAGTTGTTCTTTCTGGATGATGTTTATGTTGCTGTGCTCTGTCCTGTGTTCAGCACCCAGTCTACTGTGTGAACGTGGTGGGAACCCAGAACGCCAACAACCTGATCAGCATTTCCACTGATGGAAAAATGTGCTCTTGGAGCCTTGACATGCTCTCACAGCCGCAGGTATGATGACTGTGCGTGGAAGATGTACAGACACTGTTGTTAAATGACAGGGAGTCTGAGGTTGTGTGATTTTCTTTTCTCTCCCTGCAGGACAGTCTGGAGCTGGTGTTCAAACAGAGCAAGGCAGTGGCTGTTACCTCCATGGCCTTCCCTCTGGGAGACGTGAACAACTTTGTGGTGGGTAGCGAGGACGGCTCCGTCTACACCGCCTGTCGACACGGGAGGTGAGAGTTCTTTCTAATATCAGATTCCTGTTAGCATGTTGAATAAACACTGAGACTTCCTAAAAGTAATGGGAAAGCCGTTTGGGGAAAGACAGTAATTAGTAGTGTTCGTCACGACATCTGAAATTTGTGTTAAGGTAATCTTCTGTGTCTTCAATTTGTGTTACAGTAAGGCAGGTATCACTGAGGTGTTTGAAGGCCACCATGGTCCAGTGACTGGGCTGAGCTGTCACAGCGCTGGTGGACCAGTTGACTTCTCTCATCTCTTCATCTCCTCCTCTTTTGATTGGACCGTCAAACTCTGGAGCACCAAGGTGAGACACACACGCACACACTTCTATTAGAGGCACCATTAGCTACGCTCCTTTACTTGAATCCATTTCTCCCTCTCCTCCTCCTTACAGAGTACCCGTCCACTGTACTCATTCGAGGACAGCTGTGACTACGTCTATGATGCGATGTGGTCTCCGACACACCCTGCTCTGTTTGCTTGTGTGGACCTCGCCGGACGTCTGGACCTGTGGAACCTCAACAATGACACTGAAGTATGCAAACACACACACACACTGAAACTCAAGACCTTAATTTCCCCCTTAAAGACTGGAGGCATGTATAAACAGTCACCCTGGCAATATAATACCTGGACTAGCACTACTGAAGCGAGAGAGAGAGAGAGAAATTTAAATTAAATTTAGTCTTATCTTTAAAAAATAGACTGTAAAAGTATGATATATTTATTTTCTGGCACCATATTAGAGTAATTTCAGTTTTTTCAACTAACTGGGCAAGAAAGTGAATTACCGTACTTCCAAAATGTCTTTTAGGAATCATACAATTTTCTGCTAAGATTGTTTCATAAGCTTTTTGAAAGCACAGTTTTATCATAGAATGGAATCACTCGGGACCTTCCATGAATCTTCTTTCTTATAAGTTGATGTGTGTTTTCTAGGTTCCCACCGCCAGTGTGTGTGTGGAGGGGTCTCCAGCACTGAACCGTGTGAGATGGGCTCACACTGGAAAAGAGATCGCCACTGGGGACTCAGACGGACAGGTGCAGGTCTACGACGTAGGAGAGGTGAGACGTCGTGGCTTTTTTACTATTATTTTTTTTGTAATTTCAGCCATTGCTACACAAGCTAAAGCTCGAACAATATGGAGTTTTGGGGGCCAATGCAGATACTGATAGTGGTGTAAACAATTCTGATGCCCTATTGAGATAATAAGTATATTTTGAAAAACATGGCTGTAATTGAGGCTTGATATTTTACAGTTTAAGCATTAACTTATCAAATTATAACTTAGAAATAACTGTAAATAAAAAGAAAATCCAAATACAGCCAAATATGTCATCATATTTTTTTTTTACGTAAAATGTGAACATAAATGCACATCTTCACTGTTTGTTCTGGTAAATAAAAGTTTTCATCTCTGTATTTATCCTCCGTGCTCAAACTAAATCCAGTGAAATCACCTTTTGTTTCCACGTTCTCTCTTTGACACACTGCTGGTGCGTTGTCCTTGTGTTTCTGCAGCAAATCTGCGTGCCAAAGGCTGACGAGTGGACACGCTTCGTCAGGACGCTGGCTGAGATCAATGAGAACCGAGATGAAGCTGAGGAACTGGCCAATGTCTGATAATGTACACCCCACCTCACTAACAACTGCTCATAATTCCTCTTCAGGGGCCTGTTGCACCAATTGGTTCTTTGTTAAGTCAGTCTTTTTTAAGACCAGTCTTTGTAATGGACTTAAGTTCAGTTGCACCAACTGAACATAAGACTTAGTCTTAACTACGCCCGGTCTTAGCAATGCACAGTCATGTAAAAGCGCACTTTTACAGACCATTAACGCTGACAGCCCAACTGGCTTGTTTCACATTTAGATATCAAACAGTTGTTGCTATCATTATTAACAGTAGCTTACTAATATAAAATGAATTCAAAGGTTCAGTGTGTAGAATCTAGTGACATCTAGTGGTGAAGTCTCACATTCCCCTTCCAAACATAAAGGAGAACCTGTGGTAACCTTCAATTGTCAAACTAAACTCAAAGGTGTTTAGTTTGTCCAGTTTGGACGACTGTAAAAAAAAAAAAAAAGGCGGCCTCCGTAGAGAGGACCCGCGCCCGATGTAAATATAAAGTATTTAAATATAAAAGGCCCATTCTAGGGTAAAGTAAATGACAACTTGTACAATTTAATGAAACACACTAATGAAAATATCACTAGAATTATTTTATATAAAATTTCTGCCAATAGATCCCTTTCACCTAAATCTTACACACTGAACCTTTTAATGGAGCAAATGTAATGGAATGGAGCAGAGATCATAGACCTCTTCACAGAACATGTTGGTTTCTGAGACGGTTAACTTTAAAAAATACACAATCGTAAACCTTGTTTCAGTCACTCAGGGAAACAAGGGGACAGTCAATGAGAGAGAGAGAGAGAGAGCGCTGTAAACTGTAAACAGATGTTTTTACACACCACCCACCAGCTCTGTGAGAGCAGGAGAATGAGTCTGGCTCAGCTCACTGAGAAGCCGACTACTTCACTACTGCTTCTTCATCGTCTGCTGGTTTAGATTTTGACTGCTCCTGACCAGGCATAATATTTGCAACAGGTCCTGATGAGGAGAAGATTTAAAATCTAGATAGTGCAACTGGTGTAACTATGAGGTTAAACTCTGAACGGCGACTTAGCTTCACACCAGCTGGTGCGACCGGCCCCGGTACATTATCAACTTCTGGCACACACACTGCCAAGAGGAGCTGCTCTCTCCTCTGTGGCTTCCACCTTTTCCACCCACTACTACATGAACTGGCCTGAGGAGAGGTGCAGAGCTAGAACGGATAGAAAAGACAGTTTTAAACATGTTTTTAAATGTCTTTAAGAGAACATTTGTAGATACGATGAATGTCACATGTAGCAGTGGTAGTACAGTAAGTCAGGTGATTGAGAAGAACACAGGGAAGTGAGAACCAGGATGGACGTGGCTGTCCACTCTCTACACTTCTAGCTTTGATTTCATCCTCGGTGCTCCAGAATCTGCTCCTGTCCTGAAGCCTCAACCAACTCAGTCCTTTTTTTAAAATATGCAAACCTTTGTACTTGCACCTTTTTAGTACCATTGTAGTGTTTTGACATGTTTTAATATTTTCTGGACACACTTGTGCACACGGTCGGCGTTGGGAGTGTTTTCAGGGGAGCAAAAGAAAAAGAAACCGCTGACATATCAGTATCATTTCCTCTGTATCCTCAGCAGCACTTTAATTTGATGACTAAAACCGGATCATGTGCTTAAACAGACACTTTTGTGGCCTGTGCGGAAGTGTGTCACTCTTACATTTTAACCACTACAATATTTATTATTTATTCCAATGGTGGCACTTATTTAAATTTTGTGTTTTGTTTAAAAATGCTGCTTTGTACTAAAGGCTTGAGTAGTACATTCCTAAAATCGGCACAAGCTTTTACCAATTAAGGTCCATAACTATACTTGCCTTGAATTTATTGACACTAGTACAGTTAAAGTGTTTTTTTCTGTACCAAAGGTTGTTTTCTACTCTGTACCTGTCCAAGTAGTAAAAAGTGTTTCCTGACATGTACTCATTGAGAGGGTTTAAATAAACTAAATTAAGATCTGCATTAAGTTGGAAAGATGAGGCTGGAAAATAATTCATACTTTTTCTCCATCCAATTTTTCTTCATGATGCAGAAGTCCAACGTCACCAGGCTGGAAAAACTAATTTTGCTTCAATATATAAAATGAGAAAATTGCACCGTAGCCACCATGTTTGTTACAACAAGACAGAATTGTCAGTATTCTGCAGAGAATAATTGTACCGTGTTCTTCCCTGTTACAGATGATTCACTTTTCCATTGGAATAAAACTCGAGACTTAGCGGTAAAATTAAACCCATATGGATGATTTATTTCAATAAAATACAATGACTGAATTGAGATACATTTAATTTATTAATTCCTATTTCTCTGCTCGCCATTCTTGTTTCGCCAAGAAAACACAATCGGAAAACCTTTGTACATCAGTAAGAGCGATTCTCAAGAGACCAGGACCAAAGGCCCCACGTTGCCATTAACATTACAGTTACTGTATAATGATTCCAACTGAATGTTACGACTGGAGCTCTGTCTCGTAACATTATCTTTGTTGCAGTTATACAATATGTACAGTACGTAACCTCCTGTGTGAGGACTGGATCGAGAGCGACGCCCAAACACCGTGCCGACCAATCTAATCACTTCTATGCCCGCTGTCCAAAATGAGAAGCGCTACTCAAACTGAGTATGAGACAGAAAACAAAATATAAATCATATCAGCTACTCATGAGAGAGAGAGGAGTGCAAGAGTCAATTTTATACAAATGCTGGAGAGAAGGAACACAAAGGATGAAGAGGCCAGGAGCGAGCAGGCACTCAAGATACAACACAGTCAGCGCTCTGGTCCCGTCTGTCTGCCTCTATAACTGGCGACTGTGGGACCAGTGGATCACACCTTCACCCTGGAGAGAGTAGACGGGCTGCTGTTGTTTTTTCCTAACTTTATGGCCCCTATTTGGGGAGTGCCTGTTAACTGTTGTTTGTTTTGTTTGTGTATCTAAGTTTCTGGCTCCTGGTAGAGGAGGAGAGAAATAGCAGAATGATATGGAGATGCTGGGGCCTCTATGGGGCCTGAGCTGGCGTGGCAGCGACGGGCTCTGGGTGATGTATGGACACCACGCCGGAGGACTTGAACTTGGGGAGGTGGAGGCCAAATTTGTTCTCCACCCCTGCGAAGGTGGCTGCAGCCAGGCGGTAGCCTCCGACGTGGTCTGCGTTGATGGGAGGAAGCTCGGAGATGCGAGACTTGGGTGTGGGCTCAGATCCTGCCGGACGACTGCGGGGAGGAGAGGAGGACAATATGACTTTAAGCATTTATAAATAAATGATATAAAAATTTAAGTTTTTTTTCAGCAAATTTAAAAAGAAACAAAACGGCAGTTAAAATTTGAGAGTAATATTTCCTGTCTGTGTATCAACTTACTGTCCTCCGAAGTCGACATAGAACCACCGCTGCAAAAGCTCATAAGTCACCAGAGTCACACCAAACTGAGGAGAGGACCGGCACATACGAGCTGGACAAGAGGAAAGCAGACACACAAGTCAGCGTGGTTTCAATGCAACAATATTCTGAGATACATTGTGTTACTGCCTGCAGGAGAACACACAAACAGACACACACCTCCAGCTCCCTTCCACAATGCCCTGAAACCCTCCTCTTTCATGATCTTCGTGAAGCAGTCGATGACTCCGGAGTAAGACGTCTGTCCTGCCCTGGCTGCCACTTGCAGACGGGTCTTGACAACGTCAGCGGGCGTCACAAGGGAGGCAGCAGGGATACCTGGGAAATGAAGTTAAAAAGGAAAAGGATGAGATGCTACGTCTTCAAACCTTTGTCACGTAAAAGCGATAGCTTGTTGATTAGCATTTCTTGTTTCTGCTAGCAGCTGGGGTTTCAACTGACTTTTTCATGCAGTATTTGACAAGATTAGATGCCGATGATTCACTGGATCACGTTCTCAGTGACGGCTTCTGTTCTGGGTCACAATCTAAAATTACCTGCAATCGCTCCGGCTGTGAGAAGCTGCAGAGCCCCCAGCCTGCCCTGGTCATCGGCGAACATGGACTTGAGGTGTGCGTACGCGGGGAAGTAGATGGCTGAGAACGGGATGTCTCTCAGGAAACACGCTTTAGCACCCTGGACACACGAACAAAATAAAAGACATATGTAGTGGACTGTGTAAGACTGAAAGACTGAGGCGAAGAGAAGAGTGTACATCAACACGCAGTGAATTAAAGCAGGGTCCAGTACCTTGTAAAGGCCGAAGAACCCAAGGTCACGGACCACGCTGAGTGCACTGACTCGAGGTCCGGTGGTGATCTCACCTGCCACCTGCAGGCGAATCTTCACGATCTCCAGAGGGTTGGTAAAGATCACCTGAGAGCCTCCAGCCTGAAAACACGAGGAGAAGAGCAGCTTATTCACCGACTTCATTAAAAAAACGACGCACATCACTTCTCCTGCATGTCACATATACGCAGCTGAGGTATGGGAGTCAAGTCTTGCTCAAGACAAGTATCAAAAGTACAAAATTAAAATCCTGATCACTCATTTACTTTTCCATTTCCTCGGATGGTAAGCAGTGCTGGGCCAATGTGTGTAAGGATGAACAACGCTATCGAAAACAAAAACAAGAAACAAAAAACATTTTGCATTGACAGTGAGACCATCACTCTGGGAACAGTTTAATATTTCAGTCCGATGTTAGTGACATTATTTGGAACTCTGCAAGCAAGTTAATAAAACACGTGGAGGTTTCATGCACAAGTTACGACACACAAAGTTACATTTTTATCTCATCTACGGTTAATTTATGCATTTACAAACAAAAACAGTGTGGAGCCTGGTACTTACACAGCCACCTGCCAGGACCTCAGCCACGAAAGCAATGCCGTTGCTTTTGTCAGTGAACTTGTCTCTTACAAAGTCATTCACCTGTGAGACACAAACCAAAACAAGCATCAGACCAAAGACTTGAGGTTCATTTTGGCTTCTGTAAATTTGCAATGACTTTCATAATAATACAATTCTAATGATTCAAGGCAAATCAATTTGTATACAGCATTATCATACACAGGTCATTCAATGTGCTTTACAGAAATAAAAGAAGCATAAATGTACAGATGAGACGAACAGAAAACATTTTTGTAAAAAGTGCTATAATTAAAACTGACGTAACATAGCAAGTGTGTATGCAAAGTGAGTGGAGGGGGATCATTATTGTGCAGGGTTGTACTCACAGTGAGTTTGATGGCCTTCTCAGGTGCCACACCTATAAGCTGAGGGACCAGACCTGTGGGGCATCGAGGGGAACAGGTGACATGAGAATCTCATTTCAATGGAAATACTGAACAGACAGGAACAAGAAATGCGCAATCGAAAGGAAATGATAACATGGAATGTCAGACGATGTCAAAAACAGGACTGTGTGCGAGGAGGAGAGTTTGACACCATGACCTGGGAGCCAAGAGACTCATTTGCTGTCTCACAGTCCTCTAGTTACTCGACCCAATTCACTGAGGCTGATAGAATCATCTTTAGAGATGATTTCTGTCACTAGCAGAGCTCTTCTGTTCTCTGTTTTTAAGAGATTTGTGTCACTCACTTCCTCTGAACATTTGCGGCTATAGAAAAATACAAGCTATTGTGATAGAATAATATTTTTGCGTAATGCAGAAACAAAATGCTGCAATTATTAGACAAAGAAAGGCACTGCATCACTTCCACAACAAACAAAACAAATATTAATGTTAAAATACACAGCATCATATATTTGGCTCATATTTGAAGTGTGCATCGGTGGTAAAAAGGAGCCAAGCACCTGAAAAAATGCTTTAGCTGAGAAAATGTATAGTTTACAACAGGGACACGCCATACAATTAAAAATATAATGATAAAGGCTTTTTCAGCTGATATGTGTTTAAGAATTGAATGAAATGGCGAGGAATATTAACTCAAATGTTTAGAAAAACGATACACAGCTGAGCTGAAGGAATAAATAAAAGACAGGAGCCTAAAAACCCAATAACTGGTGGTGTGAATAACACAAGTGCAGTCTCCTAACATGTCCTACCTCTGTAGAAGCCAAAGAAACCCTCGTAGCGGAGCACCTTCTTAGCGCAGTCAAAGCTGTTCTTGTACATCAGCTCCCCGACAAAGGATCCTGTGGACCTCTGGTTCTGCATACGAGTCTTCACCAAGTCGATGGGGTACACCGCCGTCGCTCCCGTGGCTATGCAGAAACACACACACAACTCAGACTAAATGTAATTCATCAAAATTCACATACTGGATGCTGCTGTGTGCTCATCAGACAGTGGCTTGTCTCAAGCTCATGGTGCAACTCACCTCCAGCGATGGCGCCCAGAGTGAACCTGTAGGCTGACTCTGCAACCTGAAGATATACAGGCCTGGAGCCGTCCCCATGGGTCTGATGAAATACAAAAGAACAAGAGAACACAATGCAATTATACATAATTCAGACGATGGTAAGACGAGACGGAATCCTGCATTTGGGATGTGAATAAAAGAACGTGTCATAAAGAGCCAATAGATCAGCTTTTTAAGGACATTTAAGAGACAGTAACATAATTATGAATCAGGAGTTACAAGCATCCTACCTGTTTCTGACTTTCAACCAGGTGGTGTGGCAGACATCCTTCCTCTAATGGAGTTATCCTCTCAATGTCAGCGAGGTTCAGGCGCCTGAGACACAGTTATTTATTCCCCTGTTATTAACATTACTGACATTACTGACATGTTTGCATGTAGCATGCAGTGAACAGTAAATATCTGTTAAAACTGATCAGTAAACATTTACCCAGAGGGGGAGTGCAGGCCTGACAACTGGTACAGAATGTCAATTTCCATGGGAGTGACTTGGCCAAACTTGTTGGCAGCATGAACAAACTCTTCTGCAGGGAGAAAGGGAGATGAGAGGAAATTACCCTCCACATGAATAACATGAATATTCCTGACACCCATGAGAACATATCAGCTGAAAAGCAAAGACACAAAATCCCTGTAACATAACGATGTGTGCACCTTTGGTCGCGAGCGTGTCCTTCCGCGTGCCAGCCAGAGTGCTGTAAATTTTACGGATCAGCTCCATGTTGTTCAGGAGGGAGTTGAAGGCATTGAAGTATGAAAAGCTGACCATGTGAGAGGTGCTTCCACCTGCGGCCTGGTAGGAGAAGGAAAGTAAAACATCAGGTACTTTACACAAAAGGTTTTATTATTTAATCCCCAAACGAGAAAGCAAAGATGTGCAGTTGCAAATATCATCAATTCAAAAATTACTTTAATTTCTTTCCTGTATTGCAATGGCTAAGGAGAAACTTCACTCCATAATTTTAACTCCCCTATTGTACTGAGATATTTTTGATTGTTGCCTGATCTTGGTCCTTCATAATTTATCTCTTGACACTAAAGATTGAATTGAATAAATCAACGACACAAGCTTATTCCTACTGAGCAAATCTCTGCAGGATCTTTACCTTAATATGACAATAATCCTAGATAAGATAAGAGATAATACTGTCACGGAATAATGGAAACACAGAAGAGCACTGGACACTGAGCCCTGAGCAAAGCTTAAAGAAACACTGAAATTATAGATGCATCACTTTAAAAATATATAGTATTGTCCTTTAGGGCTTAGAACCCCAAATAGGAAGTGTCGGAGGATTTACCTTAACTGAGTGTGAACATTTTTATAACCCAACATATCAGAGTGGATTATTCTTCTACTTGTCAGTGATCAAAACACAAGGATTGTTTTTCATATTAGAGGGAAATAATTTTTGTCCCCGTTAACCTTTGATTAAAAACATAAATTTGCTAAAAAAAATATGGGAGATACTGTAGCCCACCGAAAACACTCCTGTCAATCAAAGATGGATATTCACTGTGGCCATAGTGTGACATTACAAAAACTGTCAGTAAGCCGCTCACTGACACAAACACTCACTGAGACAAGGTTCTCCTCCACAAAGGGTGTGAGCACGTGGTGTCTGATGGTGGCCATAATGTCACTGAAGTCCATGGAAGAGATGACGCCATTCTTCCCTTTGTCCTTCTGGGCAAATGCCTGGCGTGCATGCTCCAACTGTAGCTCCTAAACAAAATATGACACCACAGGACTTGGGTGTAAAAATAAAGTCAAAGTAACATTCAGTGTGTGAGAAAGAGAGACCAAGTGAAAGAGGAAGAGAGTGCGGCAATACTGATTGGGGTGTGTGTGTGTGTGTGTGTGTGTGTACCTGCAGGAACTGGGTGAACTCAAGGTAGCTGAGGAATTTCTTGCGGTCGTGCCCAAAGTGCAGACGGATAAACTCACATTCCCAGTTGAAGGGAATATGGTGGTGCACGGTGGTCTGGCTGAAAATGTCACGTACATTTTCTGCAGCAAAAATACACGTTCAAAAGAATAATTAATTTTCAAGACAAATTTCTTATACAATAATTGTGTTAAATCATTTTAATGCCCTGAGGCTTTGTGAGTGACATAAGAAAGTAAGTAGACCCAGTGCATGAGAGTGATTATATAAGTCTATGACTTAGACTGAGGAGTAATCTGGTTCACAATGTCACATTAGGAAATTCATTCCTCACACTGCACTGCAGGAAATAGAAAAAGGGCGCTGCAAACATATTTAACCCAAAATACAGTGCTATAATTAAACTGTCCTTTTCATGTGCTCACTGACATCAACAGCAAATCAAAGGTTGTGCAAAAACCCATAAAAAGCCACGGCTCATACCGAAGGAAACAGATCCAGATCCATTCTTGTCAAACAGCTGGTAGGCTACGATGAAGAGAGCGTCAGGCGCACACAACACCGACTCAAAAGCAAGAAACTCCTGGAATGAGATCAGCCTGCCGGTAGGGGGCGGTGCACGAGACGGGAGGAAGAAAAAGAAACATGGTTTAACACAAACACACCACAGAACCTGGAAAGAAGCCAAGATCAGGTAAAACAGGGTTGGTTGAGAAACCAGTTCACTGAACTCACAAAAGACTGAAACATTTACAACAGTACAAAATGCAAACCGTTATTAAACGTTTGTGTGTGAACTGAAAGGCCAGACAGCAAATAAGATTACCTACATCTGATTTATAAAAACTGTGTAATTTCTGAATAAAACGTCTACTTTTCACTGAGGGTTCTGTGCATGAATGAAATAACAGTCAGGAGAATAGGACTCAATGGGAGTTTTATCTTATCTCCAAGGGCTGATAATGGTAAATACTAATCAGATATGGCTCAATAAAGTGTAAATTGGTGTTGATGAGCCGTGTGTGTGTGTGTGTGTGTGTGTGTGTGTGTGTGTGTGTGTGTGTGTGTGTGTGTGTGTGTGTGTGTGTGTGTGTGTGTGTGTGTGTGTGTGTGTGTGTGTGTGTGTGTGTGTGTGTGTGTGTGTGTGTGTGTGTGTGTGTGTGTGTGTGTGTGTGTGTGTGTGTGTGTGTGTGTGTGTGTGTGTGTGTGTGTACGCACCCGTCCTTTGTGGTGTCAGCCACTGCAGCGATGAGCTGCACAGTTTTGGGGTTGTGGTGGATCTGTGTGTGTAGTCCTAGATATCTCTGGACAAAGTCTCCCGGGGTCATGAACCTCTCCCCCTCATTGTCCGCGACACTGGCATACTGAGGGGAGAGACAGAAAAAGAACATTAACATGGATACATGACACTTCACTGATGCTAACGCTAACATGACCAAGAGTTAATCCATCTCAAAAGCATGATTTGACGATAGCTTAGTTAACCCTCACAGCGTCCGAGCTGGTTCAGAGGCCTGTGTAGAGAACATGGGTTTGAGTGAGGTCAGCAGTTCTCTGTATACTGAAGGCTCTTTGTTACTTGTTTAAAGCTGGTGTGACAGGCTGTGAACATTACACAAACATTAATGTGCAAGTTTCAATTCATACACTTGATAATTACTGTCAAGTTATTAGCTTTTGTGTCAAAATGTCTTGGCTATAAACATCATTATTTCGAGGTTTGGGACTGTCATTGGTCTTTTCCCTCACTGGGCTGGTGATTCATGCTGCAACCGGAAAAATCAAGGTCATCGATCTCACAGTTGTGGCGTTACGTGCACGAGCAGGCACACGTGTGCCAATGTTTTGGTAAAAGCAATTTAACCTGTGTGTGTTTAGCAGCTGACCGACAACTGCTGGCCCACACTACACCATGCAGGCTGGTCACTCCCTCGCAACGCAGAGGACATTCGGAGAAAGGTGAAGATTAACCAACACTCCTCTTATGGCAGTTACACATGACACTTCACGGTCATGCAGTAAGCTTCACTGCGACCGCACAGTTGTCTACACACCAGAGTGACAGGGTGATCCCTGATCCTTCAGGTGCAAGAGCAAGCACGTCCTTGCTGGTGCTGTGCTGGAGCGAAACCTGACACACTGTCCCTGAGCACTGGGCCTTCAGATTAGAGGTCTAAGCTGCACTGACATTCTCTGACAGCCCCATTTCAACCTCAGCGAGTCATGACAAAACAACCACTGCGTTCAAAACAGCTGACTTGACACATCGGACCCACAATTGTGTATAAACTTCAACTTGTATTAGAAAGAAAAAAGGGAACAACTGAAAAACCTCTTCACCTCCGGTTGACTGTGAGGTTAATGTAACTCCATCAGTCTGTGCTGGACCTCTAACTGTGGCTAATGCTTTAATTTAAACCCCATGACACAATCCCACAAGATCCTTCTCCGAGTGAAGTCTTGGGACCAGATGTTTTGTACAGATGTGGCTGTTCCACAAATACGGGACATGTAGAGACGTGAAGACATATATGCGAGGTAAACATAGCCCGACACGGAGAGAGGGATTAAACACAGATTTGTGTCCCATCTTACCCTCTGGAAGATTGATTTCAGCTCACTCGGGTCCCCACGTTTAGTAGATTGCACCTAAAACAACACAATACAACAACAAAAAATCAGGACACTGTGGGACAAAGTGAAAGCGAATGTTTGTGTGTTCAGACGAAAGAAGCTGCCGGTTAAAGCTCGTTTTCTGCGGCGAACTGGAGCAAAACAAGAGGCAGAGGTTGGGTGAATGTCTCCTTGACACGTCCACTGCGGGGAAGGGGAAGCAACCCGACATGAAATACACGCACACGAAGGACGAACGACTGCGCCCTGGTGCACAAACATCACGATTCAGTTCCTTAAAGAACTGACCCGTAATGTTAGTGAACGAGTGTCCACAAGCTCCCACTGGCAACTGTGTAGCCAGCTAGCAAGAGCCGCTGTCACAGGACGAGGACACACACACACACCGCTGCTGTCAGGACACGTCAACGCTTTAAAATGGAAACTTGCGAGACGACGACCGAGGAAACGGCGGCGGCGGTGAAAAGACGCGAGTTCAGTTGAGGTGAGCGTCCTTATCGCGGTGGGTCTAGGTGCGGTAGCCGCCTAGCATCGCGCCGCTAACTCCCGAGGTTGTGGATGTCTCAAGGCCAGAGAGCTACCGCGGGGCGGCGGCGGCTAGCACCGGGGATGCTAGAGCCTCTCTGGGTTCACCGCTGCCGACACGACCCCGGCCCCCGGCCCCCGGTTCACACAGCAGCGTCCATCGTTCCGACGGAGGAAAAAGCGACACAAGACATGAAAGTATGAAAAAGCAGAGGTTGAAACACCGCTGAGGGAGCGATGCCGAAGTCACCTTGACCGCCATGCTGGTTTGACGTCACGCACAGTGCAGGCGCAGAGCGCGTTCACAGCAGCTGCAGCAGGTCCGCACGCACGCAAGCACGCACACACACTCACACACATACACACACTGTAGAGGATGTACGAGAATGCAATGATGTGACTTAGATTCACACGCTTTCGTATGGAAGCAGCTTCTATAATACTACTACCACTACTACTACTACTAATAATAATAATAATATGAATTTCAAATATGAATGAAAGATGAGTGGGGGCCTAAAATGTTGCCTGAAGCAGAAGTCAGTGGGGATGATTTGGAGAAGGCTGTAAAAACGATAGAGATAAAAAAACAAAGCAGGAAGGAAAGGCATACAGAGAGTGTGGCGGTTTAAATCCCATTCTGACTTTCATTGATAATTTCTGACCTGGACCACATCATCATATTTAAAACTATATGATATTCACTAATATTTATTACGACTTATTAATCATTAATGAGAATGAACAAAGCCATCAGTAATAGTGTAGTTTTGCCACTATGGTAAAATGTCCTATGTGAAAAAGGCCTATTGTTCTCTATGGGATTTATAGCATCTTTTCATTGTATCTTGTTTCAGCATCCAGGAGATGTAGCAACAGACTGTGCTCAGGAATGTTTTCACTTTTTTCTGCTTTATTTACGATGGGCACTTATCTCAGTGACCTTGGTGAGGTTGACATGTTCGATTGTATTTGTTTTTAGTGATAAAGCAGTGACCTACTACAGTATCTCCCCCTATTGCACTGCGGTTACGTAATTGTTTAACAATCATCCGTAAGAGATAATGTTCTATAAATAGGTGTTGGAGACCTCCAATAGGCTGCCCATACATTTCTCCCTACAGTTGACAACATGATGGATGACCACCTTGCTTTGTGTAATCAACACTCACTCCGTATATTTTTTCACATTATTTCATAACTGTAGAGTCAAGAATACAAGTTTATGTTAACTTTTATTGTCATTCATCCTCATACAAAGTATATGACTGAGTGAGATGATGTTTCGACCAAAGTGCAAAAAGAATGCAACAAATCATACAAAATAAAAACATAAAAACATAAAATACAACATTAAAACATTAAAACAGAAGTAGACTTCAAATATGGGTGTGTTGCACATGACTACTGGTAAGATGTGTGTGCACACCCATAGTAAACACAATAATACTGTTCTTACCTTGATATATATATTTTTTATTTAATGTTTTACTTCATACACATACAAATGTTGTGGGTTTTAATAATCCTTTTTGTTGTAACATTTAGAAATCAGATCTATATTGTTCATCAACGTCTTTAAAGAAAATTACAAAATTAGGTTTGATAAACATAAAGTTACATTTATGGCCAGAAAATGCCAAAGGGATCAATAGGTTTATGATTAAAAAAAATACATTGATGTTGTCTTGCAGTGGTTTTGACAAAATAAAACATGTCACATTATAAAACAAAGTTTAAACTCATATATATATATATGAATTAAACCCGATTAAACTCTGCATCTTCACCTATTTATAGACGGTCTATGATCTTCGTTCATTGAGTCGTGCGTCACGTGACTTCCGGAGGTGGTGACTTCCGTACCATGTGACCTCCAATAACAACCCATGGCGGCGCACTGCTCCACAGCGCTGTTCACAAGATCAGGTAGAAACCGAGCTAAAATCCTTTTTATACCCGAGTCAGCAGCTAAGTTTAGTGGCTTCTCTCCCCGCCCAAGTCAAAGCAATGTGCTCGATCAACAAACACATTGAAACATAAGACAGCAGCTCCGATATCTCCACATCAGACGGCGGTGTTTCTTGCTAACTCCGGTACAGATAGATACTAGAAGTTACACTGAGGTGTCATCGTTTACATACACGAGGACGCAGAGTGATTAAAAACACATAATAATGAATGGGATGCAGTTCAGTTCACAACTCTCACTAACTATGACCTCTATACTGAAACATAGGTCAGGCAACGTTTCTATGATAGTGTCAATACTGTGGGACATTATAGGCACAATACAAGCAGACTTAGAACTGTTCTATTAGATTGTACATGTATGTGTCTAATGAAGTGATCACTGGATATATGTGATAGATAGATAGATATTTGGCAAAGTAGGTTTGTGCATACCATATTTACAAAAAGCTGAGCTTATATTACCTACCCACATCACACACAACACTCTTACACATATTACACAGTCCGATTCAATATCTATAGATGCACATGACTGTACATACCTTTACTGTTACCCTCTCGAGCGCAAGTGCATGAAGCCAAACCCAATATCACAAGAAATCATTTATCATTTATCCAATTATTATTAATCAAGTGTCAAGTGTCAGTTCCACACAGATGAAAACCCAGCCTTTACCATAACCCCATATTAATCATATAGTGACCACAATGATACGGCTGCAATGATACTGCTACTGACAGCTAACTCTCATCTAAACTGTTCTTGGTGGCAGCATAGCTTGTATGTTTAGGCAATTGTTTAAAAAAAAATCTGTGGTTGTGAACTGTGTGACACAGTTCACACAATATTTTAGAAAATACACATTGTTGTCAATAGTTCTTTCTGCCATTTATTCTAAACAGATGAGTATTGTCAGAGAGAGCACTCTTTATTGTGCTGCTTTCCTTTTCTCCAGGATTGGGCAGTTTCCTGCAGAGAGTTTGTTGCGGTCTTCCCTCAGCCCCACTGTGTCTGCAACACCGCCGCTTCTTCTGGAGGAAGTGGAAAAACTCTCACAATGTAGTTCGCCCAGCTACTGTCAGGCCTGCATATGCAGTGCCCAAGGTACAGGACCCAATGTTCCCTTTTTGCCACAGAACTAATTGAGGAGCTTGCTTATGATGGAACCCTGCTTGAAACGATGCTCAGATTACATTCAAATGTTCTTCATTTGAAGGGGTCCATCGTCTCCATTAATAGCATCAGTAGAGATGCAGAAGGTTTGGAAGGAGCAGTACATTAAGATCTGAAATCACTTGGCTGAAGCATTTTCAGAGGATTTGCAGTGAGGTTAAAATGACCACATATCAAATTCTGATGTGATTACAAACCATCATCGGGATAGATATTTCGATTTCAATTAATGGCCCTCTTCACGTTAAATCTCTCCCATTAGAACAATACTTATAATGTTGAAGGAAAACTTTAAATTGTTGCAGAGTGACTCATTTCTTCATTTCTTTACTAATTTACTCAGTGGAAGCTGAATCAACTAAATTCTCCTCACTAAACAAAACAGAGGCAGTTGAATTGATTAACACTTTCGTACAGAAACTCTGCTATGTCTCATTTTCTAACATGGTTTGGTCTCTATGGTCTCTATTTTTATATGGAACCTTGGGACAACTGTATGACCCTTCATATCCTGTCTTTCCGGACTGCAGCACATCGTGCGACCTGACTATGTCGGAACTGGACTGATCCCGGAGTGGCCGGATTACATAGAGATCAAAGACCAAGAGCAAATCAGTGGCCTGGCCCGAGCGTGTCAGCTCGCCAGACATGTACTGTTACTCGCTGCAGGCAGTTTGAAGGTCAGTACCGAACTACCACACTGAGTATTAGTACTTAAAAAGTACCATTAAAAAATCAATTATGACCTGTGGCTTCTAGGTTGGCATGACAACAGATGAAATAGACTTCATCGTGCACCAGGAGACAATCAAACACAACGCCTACCCATCCCCTCTCAGATACGGCGGTTTCCCCAAGTCTGTCTGTACGTCTGTGAACAACGTGGTCTGTCATGGGATACCTGACAGGTAACTGGTCATATGCTCACAGCCGTTGCATACTTTTATCGATTTAATTTATTTCCTTGCAATATAAGATTCTGCCTACTACATTGAAATTATGTTTTAAGTTGGATTTTATGTAGAAATTTGGGTTGTGTATCATCATAAATATATATATATTTTTTTCTTATTACCACAACATATCTGTATCATTTTGGAACAGAGTGCATTATTGGGGGAAAACCCCCCCAGATAAATATAGATACAGTCTATACATTTCTGACCGTGTATATATTTGATGACGGTATTTGATCCAGTATTGATTATTATAAAGCAACTGTGGTAAATAATGAAAACTGCAAGATTCTCTGTATTCATCAGTTATCTTTTTAAATGGATGTGTCCTGCAGCCGGCAACTTCTAGATGGAGATATCATCAACATTGATGTGACGGTAAGTGGAAGCCTTAACAGACACACAAACAATCCAACAAACTCATAGACACACACGATCAGTCAGAGAATCACCGTTCCTGTCCCTGACTTCTTCCTGTTCCTGCCAGGTGTATTGTGATGGTTACCATGGTGACACGTCAGAAACCTTCTTAATTGGCCAGGTGGATGAGGCTGGGCAGCGGTTGGTGGAAACTGCCAGGCTTTGCCGAGACGAGGCCATCGCTGCCTGCAAGCCGGGTGCACAGCTCTGTGTTATAGGAAACACTATTAGGTACAAACACGCACACAGAAAATATACAAAAAACTAATACACACATTAAAATGTATATTTACAATATAATCACACTGATTTTTCTCTTTTTGACAACGGATATTTTTTGCACGGCTGGCAGTGAAATAGCTCGCACCAACGGCTTCCAAGTGTGTCCTTACTTCATTGGACATGGAATAGGCTCCTACTTTCACTGTCATCCTGAAATCTGGCACCACGGTAAGTTTGGGTCTGTGGTCCGACGATGAGACAAACTCTTTTGTCAATTGTTATTGAACTGTAAATCTCTAATTAATTCCAGGATATAGTTTGACTTGTGAGCCAGATGACTTTTAGAAGAGACTCTCAAGACATCTTTAATTTGTGAGACAGTGATATTGAAAACTGAAATTAATATTAAAATAAAGGACATGTTGCCTAAAGCTCTTTTTCATTCTTTATTTTTAGCTAATGACAATGACATGACCCTGGATGAAGGGATGGCTTTCACGATAGGTGAGATACAATTTTATCATCTTTATATGCACATACAGGTGCTGCTGTGTGTGAGTGTGGAGCTGATATCATATGTTAATTTATAGAGCCCATACTGATGGAGGGGTCTTCAGAGTTCAGAATCCTGAAGGACAAGTGGACTGCAGTGTCTGCAGATGATAAAAGGTAAAAAGACGTCTCGGCTGTGTGCCTGTAGTCATCGTGTAGCAGAGCCCTTCTAAAAAATATCCCAGCTGAACTTTTACATGACTGTTTTTTTGTCATTGTCTATGTGTTTGGATTTTAACCAAATGAGATACAGTTCATGAATTAGTGAACTTTAGAAGTGCTTGTTAACTTGTTTTTCGACTGTGAGAGATCCAGGCGAGCTGATTCTAGTCTTTATGCTAAGCTAATCTTTTTGCTTTTAATCACCAGATCCATAGTAACATACACTGGCAGGAGAGTAGCATTAATCTTCTCATTTTCAAAATGTCTAAAAATGACAATAACTGTAGTAGCATTTTTTCAAATTTTTCCTTTTGAATGATGTGCGTCTTTTCACGTTGACGTTCATGCAGGTCGGCTCAGTTCGAACACACGGTGGTCATCACATCTGACGGGGTGGATATTCTCACCAAACTGCCGGAAGAAAGCAACCTATGACCTAAAGGAATCAAACTGCTGACCTTGAGATTGGCTGCTAGAAACATTTGGTAGAATCACAGTTACAAGAACCTGAACGGTGCTTCACCTGGACATATTTAAAACCACTCCCACACCTTCTCTATGGTGTTTAAGTTAAAATTAAGTTATTATTAACTGGGGATTACATACAGTATCACAGTACACACAGTATTTATGTATTCATTTAGACTAACATGTAAAACTTCAATCTTGATTGGAGCACAAACAGAAATCAATTGTCTGTTGCTACATTCAATGACTCAAGTTGACATTTCTGCATGTCTGAGTGTTTACATGTTCAGTATAAGAGATCCCCATCCTCTCTTTTGTTGGCCCTTCAGGACTTGGTCGAGGTCTTTCTGTTTTAGACCAGCACTGGGATGTGTTCAATCCTTTGTGACAGTTCAGTAGATCCCATGATAGTTTAATGTGACCTTTGACAATCAAGGAGCACTTGTACTGTAACTGTTAAAGGGTTAAATTCACATCAGCAGGGTCTTGCCCAGGAAACATGGAGGCCATGAGTATTTAGCTTGCTATCAAGAAAAACTATAGAAATAACACTGGTTTTAAAATAAAATCACTAAAATAAGACCACTTGTCATTTGTTCATGTTACCATTCAATTAAATTGTCTGTACAAATTAAAATGCTCTTTCTACACTGCAACTTATTTTTCTTACAGAATACAATTTTATATGATTTACGTTTTTGCCTCATCACAATCAGATTTGATCACATTTAGCCTCGCGTATATAATTCTTGGTTCATACCGAAAAAGGCTCAGGTGTAATAGTTGTGTAACTTAAGATTCCAATTCTTTATATTAGTATACTCTGTGTAATAATACTTCTACTGTACACCATGAATCCCTTAAAATACCCAAGAATATTACAGAAGGCGTGACTTCAGATTCCTCATTGGTAGCTGCTGCCCTGAAAACAAAGTCAGCAGAGATTAGGTTCATGGGGTTTTAAGACATTTTGTGCAGCCTTCAAAACAATGTGATGCAAACTCTAATTGATATCTAATACACATTTTGATTAGGATAGTGGAACCATGTCTCTCAGTCAAATTACACACTGTAAGTCATATATAAACCAGTAGATGGCAGCATATGCTTTATAAAATTGAACCTCCATACTGTCACATTCATTCCCTCTGGTGGAACGAATAGGAGGAAGCTGCATCTGACCATAAACAATTAGTTTGTGCTCCACAATCATGAGGAGAGAGGAGGGGAACTGTAAATCTTAGCATGTTCAAGTCTGTCACTTGATGTCAAGGCCTCTTGTTAGATTAATCTAAACTGAGAGTAAGTAATGGCTGCTGAAAATCCACTAACAGGACCATGTGACATCTTACTTTGAAATATTGGTTCAATCCCATTAAAACAATTTTTTAAAAACAAACAAGTTTATAATAAAATCTGTAGAAGCTCGAGACCAACAGTGCTGCGTAGGGTTATAAATTCCAGGCCTAACATCAGATGTTTCTCCAATTCCTCTCTACCGTCTTTAGTCTGCAGGAGGATTTAATAAAGAAAACTTATAATTAGCACAAGAGACCACATCAACAAGGCGCTTAACTCACATTTCATTTAAGTGCTAATTACAGGTCTTTGGATTTATATAGAAGTTGGTTTGCAGAGTGCAGAATATGCATGTGATTGATTTAAACACTTCTGCTACAGAACTTCATCAAGTTCTCAAACTGTCAGTCTGGCTACAGTGGTGTGAGGACACTGTAATGTTTGATATTTTTTATATTTTTTACAAAGACTAAGGAAGTGAAGATGCTTCAGAGAAAAATTGGATTCCAGCCTGCTACAGGGTGTGTTTTCACTTCCTGCCAATGTACTCTTGAGTGTAAGCATGAGTCTAAGCTTGTGTGTGTGTGTGTGTGTGTGTGCGCGCATGTGTGTTTCGTGTCAGTGCTAGTTTGTGGGTGAGGCAGGAAGGATTTGACGAATAAAGGTGAGCCAGCTAATCTACAATCTGATAATGACCAGCCAGGAAATGATTCACAAGTCATAAAGGTTGTTTGATGCATGACAAATAATGAGCAGGCACAAAGATATTGAACTGAACAGCACTTGTAGATTTTTTTTGTAAAAGCGTTACTGCTCTTGCAATTTGTGTTGGAAATCTGACTATAGATGTAACCCAGTCCTAACGGGCCTGCACACGAGCAATTCAAATTCAAACACGACCCAAAAAATTGGAAGGAAAGATATATGAGGTTTATGAAGAGGGCGGAGAGAAAGTGAAGGTGTAGAGCAGAGGGCAGATATTTGGGGGGGAGTGGAGGTGGGTTAGAGGGTAGGATTTTAGGGAGGAGCAGGGAGGAGCTGGGAGTGGCGGGGTGAGGTGCTGAATTGTTGAATTGTTGAATTCCCTCTCTATGCATGTCATTCTTTTCCTGCATGTTGGGACTCATTCGCTGCTCCGCTCCTCTCATAGTTCCCTTCTCCCACATCCCTCAACCAACGTGGTAATCCGTCCTCTAGCTTTCGCATAATTCTGCTCACCAACAAACGCAACAAGTGCAGACAAAAACATAACTCGCAGATTAATACGTTATGTTTCTCCAACATTTTTGCGTTCCAGGTGTGTAGATCTGTGTGCGTGCGTGTGTGTGTGTGAGTGTGTGTGTGCTAAGGAAACTGTGATATATCACACATACCTGGGACTTGACTGAGGAGGACCACAGGAATTCCCGGTTCCTAGGCTACCTGAGGAGTTATGACTCGAACAAAGTGATGCATCCTTTACAGACTTGTGGAAGCAGATCTGTCTCTCACACACACACAAGCACAGATGGCATGTTCTGAACCAGAGTAACCCTCTGTGTCCAAACCCCTGAAGGCCAACACAGAACATCTTGTTACCTGAAACGGAGCGTTCACTTTAACAGGACGTGTGGCTACAGGCCGATGGAGAGAGAGTAAACACACAGGCATCTCTTGAGAAAGGCTTGAGAAATTTACAAAAATGTTGAAAACTAATTCTTGTATCTGCACCCTGATTCCAAAATGTAATGGGTTCTTTCCTGGCCCATACCACATCCTTCCACCAAGTTTCATGGTAATACTCCTGGTAGTTTTTTTTGGTAATCCTGTTAAGTAATAAACAAAGAAACGCAGATGAAAACATAACCTCCTTGGCGGATAGAGTTTCTCCATTCTACATTGTGTGGATAGGGAGAGAGAGGCATGAACATCTGTGCCAGACACTTCAAACACATCCATCATCATGGTGCACAGAAGGGAAATGGGATGCCCAACGTTACTAAGATTAACCCCTCAGGGAACCATCAATGTGTGTAAAAAATACTTAAATCTAATAGATATTGAAATATTTTACAGGTTAACTGCTTGTAGTGCTATGGGAGAAGTCACCAGACCACGAAAGTCCACAGGATTTATCCTCTGGGCACCATGAATATCTGTATGAAACCTTGCGGCAATATATTCAGTAGCTGTTGAGATATTTTGGTCTGGACCCAAGTGGTGGACGGACATCAACTGACCAAGCTAAGGAACGGCGTCGTCATCTCTCTCAGCAGCTTGAGAGAGAGCGAGAGCATGAAAATGTGATCGTGTCGAGAGAGAGATTCGATTCATCTTTTGACAAACAGATCATTTTTTCATACCATGAAATTTGCAGAACAGATGACACTGATTACTGGAATCAATCCTTAATGAGTCTAAGCACATTTACGCGAGGCATGTTTTGCAGTATAATTAGGTCACGGCTTATATGTGTGTCACAAGTTACAGTTAATTGGCAAGAATGCATTGAATGTGTGTGTGTGTGTGTGTGTGTGTGTGTGTGTGTGTGTGTGCGCGCGCGCGAGTGGAGCATCTGTAAACTGGAGTCACCAGACTGGCGCAGGGGAGGGTTCCCTCTTGATTGACACTTACAAGATGGAAAACCTTTCTCTCCGCTAACCTCTTGACTCTTTCATTCCTTTTGCTGTTTTTACAACAGTGGAAATATTTTGGTGGGGCGATCTGCCACCGTCAAGTCACAGATAAGCAAAGCTCTCCATGCATCCACCGATTCCTGGGTGCATCTCTCTCTCTCACCCTTCCTGCGTCTAAACAAACAAAGCAGATTGCCACAATAAGAGCGAGGGTGCACTTTGTGTGTGTGTGTGGGGGGTATGTATCGCCGGAGGCAGCTATAAAAGGTCTCAGATAAATGGTGTTTGTCTGTGTCTGTTGTCTGAGATTCAGACTCACACTGTCACACATTCACATAAACACACAGTGGAGTTCACAGCCCTGCACACTGAGCTCTCGCAGTGTGTTTGGACCTGAGAAAAACTGGTTATACAGAAGCAAAACCCATTTAGCTCTGTGTCTGTGTGTGTGTGTGTGTGTGTGTGTGTGTGTGTGTGTGTGTGTGTGTGTGTGTGTGTGTGTGTGTGTGTGTGTGTGCGTGCGTGCGTGCGTGCGTGCGTGCGTGCGTGCGTGTGCGTGCGTGTGTGTGCGTGTGTGTGCAGGCCTCACTAGGAGCTTGAAAGAGGAATGATCATGTTTCCTTTTCATTATGTTTCCTGTTTTTTTTTATCGATTTCAAAAAGGTTTCACCAAAACAAAGGACTGAGAAAGAGTCCACAAATACTGACATCATTGTTCCCATGCTATACAAAACTAATGTATGATTAGAGTCACTGTGGTTCATCAGAGTGGAGGAATTTCACTAACGACCCTTTCAAGTTCGAAAGGTTCCCCTCAGAATGCCATTTAAACTTGTTAATGTTTTGGAGGCACTTTCTTACCATGTCACACTATGCATCATTGAACAGAAAATGATTATTCTGCTATAATTTAATGGTCAAATTTTGGATATTTTGCTTTAGATTCCATCAATGGTCTCAAAATAACAAACTATTTTTGCTGTTGACTATATATATACTATATATATATTTGACTATATATACTTGAAGACTTCAGGGATTAAGATATGATATTCTTACTTTAGATGTGTAAATCCCCTTCTTTAAAAAAAACTAAAAAACATTAGTAACAATAAGATTTTGATAAAAAGACTATATATGTGTTACCCTTTAAATTAGCACTAAATTGGCAGCTCTGTGAACTCAGGCACACGGCTGCTTTTAAACTAAATGTCTGACATGCAACAGAGAATTTTTACATACAGGGGTTCAGCATTTATGTTGTTTACCATGTTCACCATATTAGTTTAGCTAGTAAGCATATTTATAGCAGCATATTTCATTAGCATTAAACACCAAGTACAGCTGAGGCTGTGTCATTAGATCTTTGTTAATAATCCACAATACTGGACATATTCAAAATGTGAACTGGTGATGGTTCAAGATGGAAAGTTAAGGGATCCCCGAAGTGATTTCAATTCATCCTAAAGGGAAAAATTATTTACGTAATGGAGATACGAGATGATAATTTACATGTTGTTTCATCATGTCCTTGTTTTGTCGTCTGGCTGCTGCACCTTCACATGTGGGAGCTGAACAGAAAAGTCACAGTGTTCTTTTACTTTTACTTACTTTTCTTTTAGTTGCTTTACTGGGGCAATTTGGACATTGTTACCTTTCTCAAAGAATTGGGAAAGTTATATATACTTCCCTGCACGTGTTTTCTCAGCCCGTCCAGAGACTGTTTCCTCAACTGATGTTGTTATTCTGGTCAACTTTGCAGCTTTTGCTCTTTTATACGCCGAGACAAACATTTGTCTCCGACCTGAATCTGTCAGGAAGAAAAAGAAACTGAGCAGAACTGAAAGTGAACTTGAGGATAGTTAACATCTTTCTGAAGCACACCTGGACCCACACATAACACTGCGGCCCCTCCCTTTACTGCTGCCATCTCATATTACATCCTCTGGCCAGGGCTGGGAGACACACACACACACACACAATACAGTGAATGGGAGATACTACATAAGGGAATGTAAATTAGACGTTTGTCCCCACAATGTCATCTGATGCTAACTCTCTGTTTTACAGTACATGATAAACACAACAGCCTCACCGGCCTCGTTCAGTTTATTCTTCATATTCATGTCAGGGATATCTCATGAATCCCAGCACCTCCGGAACAAAAGCATTAAAATCATGATTACACTTTCACCCGCTGTTAAGAATGCATTCAAATGTTTTGCCATTATCACTTTGATCTCAGCTATGGGAAAGCACTACTTTCCAAAATGTCAGCCTGCTCCTTTGTATTCAAACTGAGAAGGCCGACTGTAACCTGAGAGGAGCTCGCCCAGCAGCTCTCATTAATCCTCCTCCTGCACTGTGCTGTTGTTCAACATATCCTATAGGTTTCAGCCGGTCCCTCTTTGAATACACATTTCAGTCTATTACTGTACATTTAGTCTCTCTCATGTCTTTTTTTCAACCTAGCTACTTAATTAACTACCACCAAGGAGGTTATGTTTTCATCAGTGTTTGTTGACATTTTCTCTAAATTCCCAGACAATAATTCATGTATCTTGGTGAAAAAAACAGGCATGTTGAGGGGACTGATATTTATGAGTGAAAATTGGTGCAGATCCATGTAAAAATCTGGATCTGGTGAATTTAAATGTGGAGACTATTGGGCCTCGATGGAGGTTTGCAGTCTCTGAGTGCCATTCGAGTTGTTCAAGCTATTCTAGGTTTTCAGCTGATCACGCTTTAAATACACATTTTATTCTATCACCGTACATTTTGTCTTGTTACTGTTATTGTTCAGTATTTATTACTTAACTTATTTATTAAATGGAGCTTCCGCACTATTGCACTTCTAAAGGTTAAACGGTGTGACATCTTGAATCTTGAATCAGTTTGTCTGATCTGAATCACAATCAGCCGTGAATTAATTCTGAGCTGAGCTGCTGTCAACATATTTGCAGGCTGATGGAATCTATAGCGCTCAGGGAAAGTGCGACGCACTGATGTGTTGTGGATCCTCTTGGGTGTGGAGTTCAATACGATTGTGAAACTGATTGTGCAACTAAGTGTTTGTCTATGAGTATCCTAAGGCTACATGATTCTACAGTCATAAAGACACTCCCTGCCCGTCAGCTGTGCCACACCCTCAGGTGAGTGTGTGTTTCTTTCCCTGTGTGTACCTGCAGATTTGGCTTTGAGAACAAACACAGGGCTGTGGCTCGGGCGAGTCCGGGCACTGCATTTTTCGTCATGCATGTGTGTCAGAGAAAATTGCTTACACTGTTTTTTTCTCCCCTAATGTTGTAACACTGTACATGTTGTACATAGAGCAGATAGACAACTCATTTCTTAATTATGTATAGAGCTCATTTAAATCAGTTACAGTGTAAACATGCCTGTTTGATATTTTATTGGGACATTTTACTCATATTTTGTTAAAGATTCAGTAAAATTTCATTAATGATTTATCAATGACTTAGACGTAGCTTAATCATAATCAGACAGGCCCAAGAAAATCATGTCAGACCCCACTCACGTACCAGCTCCTCTCAGCAGGCACCACTGTCTCAGACACTCCCACTGTCCATCAAAGCCCTGCTTTAACTGGAATATATGTATGTATTGTTTTATTCGTTGACCATTGTTTTATATTGTGCTACATGTACATTTTATCTAACCATATGAACATGTGTTGGAAGTATGTAAATGTTTTTTGATTGTGTTTTTATATTGAGGACAATTGCCCAATGGGAAAATAAAGTATATTTTACCGTAATATGATTAATACTGAGGCAATCTTCAGGCAGTGATAATACTCTGACTAATCTGGTTCATTTAATAAACTGAGTATTTTATAAGCCAATTATATCGTAACTTTTTAAGATTCAGAAGCTGCTTGTTTACTTTTTGTTGATTTGCAGTTAGTTCTAGATTTTGTTCTTTAGTAATTACGGGAGTTTAGTGTCACCCTAAAATCGTGACTGAAAGTCCATAGATTGATGCTTAATGGCTGCAGGGGGTTTCAGTCTGAACCAGATGGGACTTTTATTTCCCATGTTGATAGTGGAGGAGGCGAAGAAAAGGGGACAGATAAATAGTAGCATAAAAACAATAGAATGACACTCAGTAGTGTATACCTCCGACAATAGTCCTCTTATGAAAGCACGTTTAATTTCACTTGATAAACAGACATTTCTGCCTGATTTTCTCATCAAAATACATGAAATATTTTCTAAATAATTTCCTGGGATCTTCCCTGACCCATTCAGCATCCTTCCACCAAGTTTCATGGACATCTGTCTTGTAGATTTTGTGTAGTCACGCTTAAAAAGGGACAAATGGATATTGATAAATATGTATATATGATGTTGGTTGATGTTAGTTGTGATGATTAACACCATCAGAATATGGTTTTCATAAAAATGATCAACTGCCATGGAGGGATGAATGAGAGCTGATAAGGCTGACAGAGCAAACACCAGAAACAGAGGGAGACCTGTGACTGGAAGTCAGAGAGAGCAAGTGCCATGTGTCATCACACACACACACACCCACACACACACATAAAGCAATGCACAAGCCAAGGGCAAGCTAAGCTAACACACCTCACGCTGCTGTTCTTATCAGCGATAGAGCTGATTCCTGTTTCTGACCGACTGCGACAGAGCCATAAATCACTGCTGTGCCTTCAGCTGACTGCTGCTCGTACCTGGAACCGGAACAACATCAGGAACAAGCCAAACTGGACAGGGGAAAGAAACACACATGCAAAAATAGATAGTCACATGATTTAGGGATGCCGCTACTTTTCTAGAAAGAGATTTTTATCAGATAGAGTAATATTATCAGTATAAAGGCCAAACATGTGACTGACCAGGACAAAAGCAAAAGATATTTCTAGAGCCTGCTCATGAAGACTCTAAGTAGATAACGCATCACATTCTTCCCTGTGCCCTTTTCCTTTTTTGCACTCCCCTCTCTTGCAGCCATTATTTGCGCCTTCCCTTCTGTATGTGGGCACTTCCCCTCTCCCTCTCTCGTCTGCCCTCTTTCTCTGCGTGCAGACAAAGCCTGCATTGTCTGCTGAAATGCTGTGTTGCAGGGGACAAGCTTTGGGTCAGTGTCTCATGGAATGCCTTGAAACCCATCTAGTGAGAGAGTGTGTTAATTGTGTGAGTCTGCTGTGCCCAGGCCGCTCTCTGACTCCCCGTATGGCTCTTGTGACTCATCTAATGAGTCGTTACAGGACAACAGGCCCTGTGGTGATGGCATGTTGCGATCAGAGCGAGAACGCATGATGGATTGTCTTTCTAATTTCTCAGTACATCCGCCAGCTGATGTACAACAAACACAGCAGTTGCTATTTTTCCGTTCCTTCTATTCCTTTGGTACAAATTTAAATCGTTATCTCATTGTCTTCCCATCTGTCACGATCATTGCGTTGCTATTGTTGTCTGGATTAAAAAGCCATGTGCCGAGAGGGAATACTGGTGTTTCTGACAAAAACACTGTATTGACGAGCTGTTCCAGCATCTCCTCCTTCCCCCTACGTCTCCCTTTTAACTAACTACAAGGATGTTTAATGTCAGCAAACACAGTTTACTGTAAGAGCGTGGATGTCACTTGTGCAAATATTCCCCCTCTTGTGGGACTTGGGATATGTTTTGTGTACTCAGAGGAGTTCAACTGAAGGCTTTATTACAGATTTACATGCCAGTGTAGCCTCAAGCACCAATGTTTTTAGTTCTGCAAATCTGTTTTGACGCAACCTCGGGCCTCATTGACCTTGCATTGATCTGCAGATATTGGTCTGCTGCAAACTAACAACTGACTAAGGAGATATTAGAGTATTTCTTTCGATTGCTAACATGCATCGGTAAAAAGTGAAGTCACACAGCAAGTGAAACAGAATTCTATGTGGACCCAACAGAAACATCTTTTCATTGCTTTCACATACAAAAATCCACGAGCTCTTTTCTCATTCATATCACTGTTATCAAAACAGATTCAAATCAAAATGATGACAAATTACATACATTTCTAGATATAGATAACTGTAGCAGAATATTCACAATAAAATATGAATCGATAATAATCATTCCGCACACAGCTGATTGCAGCTTCAGGTGTTTTTACTCTCATTACCAAACCAACACAATCTGATGGCTTCAGAAGGATCTTGTTGAAGACAGGATGGTGGGTAAAGAAGAGAGGCAGGGAGAGAGAGAGTAAGAATGCATGGAGGACAAAGGAGAGGAAGACCTTTCAACCTTTTACTGTTTTATTCACAAGCATATGCAAGGATGTAAAAAGATGAAGGTATGCTAAAGCGATTTCTGATTCATTCTTGTTAAATAAACTCAAGCAGAGTCAATAAAGTAAAAATGCGTTCATCTTATTCCGTAATTTAATCCTGATTTATGTGAAAAAACGTAAAAAGATAAACGTTCATGATTTATGTGATGCTACCTATGTTGTTATCGTGTTTGAAGTCAGTGTGTTGGACAATGGAGGCTTTCTCAGTGAGAATTGCTGCCTGTGTTACGGCTGAACGAGGACGCTGGGATAAGGGCCTGCAGCTCCCTTACTGGCAGGGAGGCTGGGACTATTATTCAATTTCACTTCATTTTAGAGATGCATATTTATGTATAACTTAAGATGAAGTATACATGTTAAGTTTAACTTTATAGTTAAACTTGTACAGAAAACTTGTGTTGAATGCATATATTTATGTATACTTTTGTTTAAGTAACCTTAAACTTATACATGGAAGTTGTGTTCATTTATATATTTATGTATAAGTTAAACATTATAGTTAAACTTACACATACAACTTGTGATTAATGTGTATATTTATGCATACATTTGACTTTATTTAATAAAATCACTCTCAAGTGATATGGTTAATGCACACCAACTCAACGTGATAGAATTCTCTTTAAATATGACCCTCTCCATTGAACTTACGTAATAAAGTGACATGGAAATTGAATATGTCATTGAAATACATATACTCACTGTTGTTTGCGGGTGTAATGCAGAACTCAGTGCTGACCAAAGCTTTTTAGTAATTGGAATAAACTGTAATTGTTTTCAATGTAAATACATGTTGGGAAAATGAGCTAGAGATGTGTGTGTGTGTGCGTGTGTGCTGTGTGTGTGTGCGTGCGTGCGCGTGCGTGTGTGTGTGTGTGTGTGTGTGTGTGTGTGTGTGTGGAAGGGGCGGGTATAAGTGGAGTGGACCACACTGAACTCTGTGGAAAGCTCAGTCGCACTCTGCACCTCCTCCTGTAAGGACTCACCTTTCACCACTTCCAGCGGAGTTTATATTTCTTTTACCTGTGCGTCATGGTGGGCAGGATCACCTGTGGACTGTGGCTGCCCGTCCTCCTCGTGGGATGCGGGGGACTGTGGGCTTTCAACCTGGACACCGACAACGTCCAGCGGAAGAACGGGGATCGGGGCAGCCTGTTCGGCTTCTCCATGGCCCTGCACCAGCAGCTCAAACCGCAGGATAAGAGATTGTAAGACACCAGGAATTCAGACCATTTGTCTGCTTGTGCGTCTTCCCAAGCCTGGGAGACACGCCTCTAATGTCTTTAAAATAACTTCAGTGAGCGTGTAATTAAAATGTCACAGCGGGTAGATGACTGTAAAAGTTTGTTATGGGCTGTTAGAGCTGCAACATGAGGAGAATAATCAACTTAAACACTTTTTAGAAGCAAGAGCGCAAGAAAAAAAGGGTCCAGGTATGTCACAGGTGAAAGCAGAAACTGTTATTCTCACAAAACCAGCTTTGAGTTCAGTCATAGGACTTAACCTTGTTAATATATTTCAACTCTTTCCTCCCAGGTTACTTATTTGTGATTTTTATTGGACCATCACAATAGCGTTTTTTTTCCCACAGGAGCACAATGTCTCCTTTTTCTCCGAAGTGTTTATAAGTGAGATCCAGTCGTGGCATTTGTGTCCAAAACACCTCCCTGAATCATTGTTGGCATTTTTATGGGCACTGATTCACAGGGACTTGTCCTGCTGCATAAAGGCCCGGTGCCATCAAGTGGTCACTGGTTTGAAAAAGCATAAATATTAACTGACCTGAGATCAAAGGACCCACATTCTTTCAACTGGGAAGCTGCCAAATCAACCAGCCAGAAATAGGTGTGTGTTTGCATGTACATCAGATAGTTCTGTGACTCCATAATCACTGGTGGAGGAAGTATGCCGGTACTTTAAAAGTACCCTGTAAAAAGTCATACATTTACAAATATTACCAATGTAAATACAACACTATCAAATGCACTAAGGATATCAAAGGTTGACAAAGCAAACGCAGATGCCTTAGTGTGTAATCTGGATTTTAAATCTTATAGATGGTAGAGAAGGAGTTCAACTGCTTTCTGTGTCCTAAAGCTGGGTTGGACAATTTGATATGTGCTACAAGTTCTTCATATATTCCATATGTAAAATCATGATTGAATTAAGTACAGTACGTATCAGAGTAAAAGGTAAAATATCTATCTTTAGTAGTGGTAGTAGGAAATCAAAGACTCAGGTCACGTACAAACACCTCAAATATGTAATTAAGTGCAGTACTTGAGTAAATGTACTATATTTCACCACTGTCCATAGAAAAGCGCAGAATGTTATTTCTTAGATTATGTAATTTAAATGATCTTACAGTACCAACAGGACAAATGGCTTCCTCCTGGTAATGATCAGTTAGTTGTGCTGCTATTAACCAACATCTTTCCTCAAAATATATCGAGACACAGGTTTTCTGTCTCGTAATTAGTCAAGTGGATGAGGTGAAACCAAGTAGCTGTTTGAACAGTATTTGTCTAACTAGCAGCTAGAGGTCACAGACGGTGTGTTTGCCCACATTAAGATATTCTGGACTATGACGGCTCAGAGTCATTAACCATCCCCCAGTATTTCGTCACACTGTTTTTAACGTTTATTCACATTTTGTTCTCCTGCTACAACACATTTACACACACAGTGGCAGTTCGTGTCCTGGTTTTAGACTAAATGAAAGACACATGCTGATCAGCACGTGACAACCATGAAGTCGCCCTTCTTCAGGTTGTAAAGTTAAATCTGAGAAAACACAACACTCCTGGATGTTGTGATGACAAATGCCAGTACAGATAAAGTAGATTGACTTCGATTTTTTGGTCAACAGAAACGCTTTTGCTATTTGGATGTGAAACATTGACTCATTTGCCAGTCCCAGCTTTTCAAATGTTAATTTATGCTGTTTTCCAGGTGTTGTGTGATCAACAAAGAAATATAGGTATTTTATTATTGCAGCTGTGGCATTGAGGTATTGTGATGGGCATTTGCCACTATTTTATAGCGTTTTATTGATCAAACTATTTAGTTAATCTGTTCATGGAGAAACTAATCAATAGTTTAATTGCTAATGACATTTGCTGCTCTAATTGTTTTTATTGTGAGTTGTATGATCACACAGAGCTGTTTATCAAATACAAAAATATTCCAGATTGCAATTCCACATATTCAAATGAGTTTTGGCAATATTATATTTAATCAGTATAGAAATGGATAATGTGTGCGTTACATTATTGTATTTATATATTATATTATAATATAAACATTATTATTTGAATGTGTGTGTGCATGTCTTAGCAGGGAGCCATGTTGGTTTTGCAAGTTACTGCCATAACAAGAGGAATGTGCTCTCACTGTGGAGTACGCATTGGTGTGTATGCACATGTGTTCATGTGCTGCCCGTATTTGTGTGTGTGTGTGTGTGTGTGTGTGTGTGTGTGTGTGTGTGTGTGTGTGTGTGTGTGTGTGTGTGTGTGTGTGTGTGTGTGTGCCCATTTTGTGTGTTTTAATGGTGCTGATGCATGCTGTGGCTGAGCAGTGAGGCGTTGCCCGGTTGTCAGTTATTTGGAAGAGTGTCAGAGAGCTCACTGTGCTGCTTAATATATTCCCAACCTGAGGCAGAAATAGAAATATAGATAGATAGATAGATAGATAGATAGATAGATAGATAGATAGATAGATAGATAGATAGATAGATAGATAGATAGATAAAATTCTGTATTGATGTAAGTGCTAGTGTTTGTGTGTCTTTGCTCTGCTGGGTGTGCACCGTGAGTCACTATCCCTCTCCAGCCATGTATGCCAACTTTTATTCAAAAGTATTGAAAAAAATCTTCAGCCGTCTTCTTTGCCCTACAGGTAGGAGGGGTACATGTACCTGCAGGAGAGGGCAGGAGCTGATGGGATCATGTATATGCATGTGTGTGTGTGTGTGTGTGTGTGTGTGTGTGTGTGTGTGTGTGTGTGTGTGTGTGTGTGTGTGTGTGTGTGTGTGTGTGTGTGTGTGTGTGTGTGTGTGTGTGTGTGTGTGTGGGTGTAGAACAGTAAAGAATACAAAGACATGTCTGCATGTTAGAAAACTAATGCCAATGTCATGCTGTATCTAGATTACAGAAATGATAGAATGCAGAAGAAATGCTCCATCTGTGTGATTAAATATGGTCCGTACAGACTCTGTGTAGAGCTTCAGGTTAGTTGAGGTTATCCAGCATCAAAGAGAGAAAGAGTGAGAAGGAGCTGAAGATGAAAAAACAGGTGAAGGCTGAAAGAATGCTGAGAGGCACATAAATCAGTTTTACATCTGGGCACTCAAAATGAGACGTTATTCAATCAGCCTGGCAGACTGATGGAGAGAGAGGTAACACATGGCATGAACCTCGGGATCTGCAACCCATTTGGAGTTGGAAGTTGATAGGGTGCTACCGGCTGGAGCTAAGCAATGGGCTAAAAAAACACACCTCTCTCAGTGGGATTCCTCTGTTATGGTCCCTGGGAGCTGGGGGAGCCTGCCAGTGTGAGCGAGTGCCACCGCCACTATGTGTGTGTCATTGCACACACACCCAAACATACAAACACACACCAAACATACAAACACACACTCTCTCCCTGTTTGTCTTAGTCCTTCCTGTAGACTAAGCCTGTGTGTCGGGGCTTCCTCCCCTGGTGGTGAATGATTAGATGAACAGCTGAGTCACTGTCAGTGGAGCAACAGGTCAACCTTATCACAGGGACACTGACACATCATGTCTGTGGTGTCAGAAACAATAATAGCAATGGTGAGTACAGTATTAAAGAAGAAGCTTGTCCACCGGGCTAAGCTGCCAAATAAGATTCTTAAATAGGTCTTATTACGAGTTAAATAATAATAAATTATTAAATGTGATATGTAATAATACGTAAGCAGCTTCTGTAAGTTTCTGCTGTTTCAATGATAAATACAATTTTAATATAATGCATTATTTCACCGTCACATTATCACCTTCCCCAAGGAGGTTATGTATTTTTTTGTTAACTAGCAGGATTATGCAAAAACTAGTGCACAGATTACCATGAAACTTGGTGGAAGGATACGGTTTAGGTCAGGAAAGAACCCATCAAATGTTGGTGTGTCCAGATCAGGGTCTTTCAAGATAGGGTGTTTTCATTTTTGTTGTTAAAAAGGAAATATTCATGGATAATAATCAGAGTGTGTGCAATTTGGTCCAGATCCAACTAGAAATCCAGATGTGGTGAATTGAAATGTGGTTTCACAAGGGGGCTGTTTGGCCTTGATGACCAGTACAAGTAGGGCCCATGCATTATCATCCTCTGTTAATGCAGCAGACACACTCGGACGGACGCTCTCTATTTATTTCTCATCCAAGCTACAAGATAGAATGTTCCAGGGACCCCCTCATGTAAATCCCTTATAATTTGACACAGCCTACTTCTTTTTTGACACTTTTACTTAGTTATGTAGGAGCAAAACAAGTGTAAAGTCTTACAAAGGTATTTGACATGTATTCAACTATATTGTCCCCATGTCAACACAGAACACCCATAGATCATGATGATTCTAATGGATCGATATTTCACGGACCCCCTGGGGCTTGAGTGATCCCTTTTGTCAGAGCTCTTTCCTTCTATTCCCCAAACTTCATGTGTCCCTGAAGTGGAGATGTGCCCCTCCGGCATTCACTGTTTGTCAGAAATCCTTTGTTCGAGGTGTTGACTTATTAGAAACGGACTCATCTGATTGACAGACAAGCACATGCCCTAACAGTTTCTCCTGGTGTGAAAACATGTTGTGCGTGCACGTAGAGTTCAGATTATAAGTGTCAAGTGTCTTTCCCTCCCCTTGTAAAAAAAACAGGAGAATGATGGTGTTCTGGTTTTTGAAACCAGGCCAAAACCAGTCCAGTGGTTAAAGCAGGATAAACAGTGTATATTTGTCCATCACGCAGCAGGAATGTGCTTCTATTGTGATGACTTCTTTTACTGCAGTGTATTGTAGAAAAAGTAAAGAAAGTTACATCACATTTTCTCTCTGTTTCCTGCAAAACACAAATAAATTCATCTCATCTCAGCAGAATTCTGCGGATAACTCTGTTAAAGTCATATTTTTTGTATGTCACATGAACAGATTTATTGTCCTCTGCTAATCCCCATCCTGCCTGCTGAAGTCAGTGTTCATGTTGATTTACGCTGTCGCAAAAAGTCATCTCTATAGTTTGAAACCTCCTCCCATGTGCACTCAGTGTTTTGCGGTGCTGACTGTGGAGGTCTGCAGTGAAAACATGCTGATTGCATTGTGGCCACGGCTCTTTTCTGTGACTGTACATTCAGTATGTGTATGTGGAGTCCCCCACAGATGGTGTGTGTGTGTGTGTGTGTGTGTGTGTGTGTGTGTGTGTGTGTGTGTGTGTGTGTGTGTGTGTGTGTGTGTGTGTGTGTGTGTGAGAGAGGCCAACTCTCCACTGTATACCTCCACAAAGCATAATTTTAAAGGATGATATCCTCGACTTGTTTGATTTACTCTGTAGGAAACACTGGGAACTGAATGCCCATCACCAAGGCTTGGGTGTGGCATTTGCCCTTGTCCTTGGTCCACAAAGGCAGCCTGTGTGTGTGTGTGTGTGTGTGTGTGTGTGTGTGTGTGTGTGTGTGTGTGTGTGTGTGTGTGTGTGTGTGTGTGTGTGTGTGTGTGTGTGTGTGTGTGTGTGTGTGTGTGTGTGTGTGTGTGTGTGTGTGTGTGTGCACATAGAAAGAGATAGAAAGCCTGCTTCAATCAGGCCCAGCAGGCGTCTGAATGGGGTCTTTGACTCAGCTGGACCATGAGGACACGGAACATCAGTTTGGCGGCGGATGTGTGTGTTTGTGAGTGTGTGAATATGGTGCTGTGTCACACAGTAGACTGGAATTTATTATAATACTAATGTTCGAGAGGAAGAAATGCCAGAGCGCTCCTCGTTCTGAATCCCAGATGACAGAAGAGTGTTACAATGTGCATTCGATTGAGCTGCATATGGCGTGTGGCTTAATGGATTCGTGTGTGTGTGTGTGTGTCTCGCAGTCTGCTGGTTGGCGCCCCGAGAGCGAAAGCCATAAAAGGTCAAAAATCCAAAGTGACAGGAGGACTGTACAGCTGTGACATGAGCTCCAGCTCAACTGGCTGCATCAGAATTAACTTTGATAATGACGGTGAGTTGATCTGTTTTGGTGATTTGAGACGGTTTATTTCTTGCCATGATTTGACTCACAGTATCTTCTCTGTGTCTTCTTTGTATTTGAAGAGGATCTAACCAAAGAGAGCAAAGAGAACCAGTGGATGGGAGTGACAGTCAACAGTCAGGGGCCAGGAGGGAAGATTGTGGTATGGCTGTTTGTCTTTGTATCGCACCATGAACAACAATAACAACAACAGATTCAAGAAATGTGCGTGGCCCCACAAATTATTTTTTTTAACTTTGCTCGTCCTCCGTTGACACAAGATTAAATAAGAAAGTGAGATTAAAAAGTAAAATATGGATTAAACATAAAAATAAAACAAAATACAGATAAAGGTCTACTAAGTAGTTTAGTAGTTTTACGTGACTGTGGTTTTTACACTATTCCAAAAAATCTATCTAAAATACTCATGAACACACATCTGTTATATTATGGACATCATTATTGAGTTCCCTTGATTCAAAAGTTTTATTATTTAAAAGTTATTTAAGAGTTAAATTGACTCTACAACAAAATGTTGCATAAACATTTACATTGTTTGATTTAATGAAAAGCTGCAGCCATTAAAGTTTATCTTGGATTTAAACAGATCTGTTGAATAATGGATGTGATAACGGATACCGACCATTAAAGCCTCAGCTGTGGACTGGTTGATTGTTTATTAGCCTGTGAAATGTCTGAATAGGTACATAACAATATCCAAGAACATCAGGAACATCAGCTATAGCCATTTATATTTAATCCTATAGGAATAGGAATATTTCTACATCTGTTTGGACAAAGAACATGACATGAAAATGTCTCCTTATGTCTTGTTTTGACCAAAAATGATCAATTTACAATGATATAAAATAGAGAGACGCAGAGACTCCTAATGTCTGACATGCTAGTGGCAGCAAAAGTTTGTTACATTTTGTAATAACTCATAAACTAATTTATCCTATACTTAAATATGTTAGTTCTACTTCTTTCAGTGACACTATCTGTTCTAAGACCTCAAACTTTTTTTGTTCCACTGAACACCACAACTTAATCTTATCACATCATATAAACTATGTGTCTCTGTTTCCCTGGTAGACCTGTGCCCATCGCTACCAGCGCCGGACCAATGTGAATACAGCCATCGAATCACGTGACATTATTGGTCGCTGCTACGTCCTGAGTCAGAACTTGGAAATCGATCCTCAAGCGAGGGAAGATGGAGGTGTCTGGCACTTTTGTGAGGGCCGGCCCAGAGGCCACGAGAGTTTTGGATCCTGCCAGCAGGGCCTCTCTGCCACGTTCGACAAGGAGTACCACTACCTCATCTTTGGGGCTCCAGGAGCATACAACTGGAAAGGTAGTCCAGTGTGTGTGTGTGTGTGTGTGTGTGTGTGTGTGTGTGTGTGTGTGTGTGTGTGTGTGTGTGTGTGTGTGTGTGTGTGTGTGTGTGTGTGTGTGTGTGTGTGTGTGTGTGTGTGTGTGTGTGTGTGTGTGTGTGTGTGTGTGTGTGTGTGTCAAAATCCATCCCAAATCAAATCCATCCTATCTTATTTTGTGTTGTCTCTGCTCTTCTCTTTAAGGCGTGGTACGCTTGGAACAAAAAAATGACACCCTAGTAGAACAGGGCATCTATGACGATGGTCCATTTGAGGCGGGCGACGAGAGAGAAAAGAACCCCGACCTGGTCCCTGCCCCGGTCAACAGCTACCTGGGTAAAACGCTCAATTCTCACAAGGCTCCAGTTGTTGTATTTTCACAAAGAAGCATATTCAAGCACCTGTTTTTCCTTTTATTTAAGCAAGCGTTCCTTTGTCTTTAAGGATTTTCTCTGGACTCGGGCATGAGTTTGACCAAGAAACGTCAGCTGACAGTGGTGGCGGGAGCTCCTCGGGCGAACCACAGCGGGGCGGTGGTGCTGCTGAAGGCAGGCCCGGCCGCGAGCAACATCTTGCTGGAAGAGTACACCCTGAAAGGGGAGGGGCTTGCGTCGTCTTTCGGCTATGATCTGGCTGTGCTGGATCTCAACGGGGACGGGTGAGAGACGGAGGGCGATACGTGTACGCGGCTTTGAAATTGCCATTTTCACTGTATCCTCACAGACATGTATTGCTGTTGTGAATTAGCTGGCAGGACATAGTGGTGGGAGCACCTCAGTACTTCGAGAAGGATCGAGAAATTGGTGGAGCCGTTTACGTCTACGTCAACGAAGCAGGAAGATGGAACGGAGTCAAACCGACCAGAATAGACGGACCTAAAGACTCCATGTTTGGCATCGCTGTGGAAAACCTGGGAGACATCAATAAGGATGGTTACCAGGGTGAGGCTGCAGCACCTGTACATATGCATCCTACTGGCCTGCAGGCCTTTCATGACGTTTCTGTGTGAGTGAAATACTTGTACCTTTAGAACAACACTGAAAAGTACTGTTGTGTCTTTGTGACAGATTTTGCAGTGGGAGCTCCTTATGACAATGAAGGGTCAGGGAACGTTTACATCTACATTGGATCCGCTACAGGACTCAGCTCTAAAAAAGCTCAGGTATGTAAGGCATTTTCGCTCTTTTTTTGTATCCAAGAAATTCTAGATTTTGAGAATAATGTAGTATTACAAGAGTTAAGTTGTAACAGAGAAGAAAATTGTAATATTAGGAGAATAAATACATTTTTTTTCGAAATGAGCAGCAAGGAAAACCTGTGCCTTTATTCTCAAAATCTCACTTTTTTTCTTGAGTGGCCTTAATGATCGTACTCGTTGTATCAAACCTTAAAAGCCTCATACAACAATAGTTATGGTAAAAAATCTTTCCAGGGTAATATTGGTTTGTACTTTTGTTCTCACACACGAATATGTGTTTGTCTTGCTGTAGGTGCTGTCGGGCAAGGCTGTAAGTGTAAGGCTGTTTGGCTACTCTTTGGCAGGCAACATGGACCTGGATGAGAACTCCTACCCCGACCTGGCTGTCGGAACCCTCTCCGACTCTGTCTTTGTGTTCAAGTGAGTCAACTGATGTGTTAATCTGGTCGTGTGTTGCTCAAAGTGTTCACTGAGATGCTCACTGAGTTTTGGTCCTCCCAGATCACGGCCAGTTATTAACATCGACAAAGTAATCAAGTTCACACCGAAGGAAATCGACCTCACCAAGAAGAACTGTGCCAGTGGCTTTTGGTAAGTGTACGCTGTTTTTTAACATATTCATTCTTTTAAATGTGATGTTTAATGTCTAATCGTGAAAAAGTGGAACCATTATTTGTTTAACTCAATCTTTTTTTCCAAGACACCTAGAGGGAATTTCATTAAATATGTGACAAACATTTAGTGTGTCTCAAAGATGAACTGATCAGATTTTGGTGGTCAAAGGTCAAGGTCACTGTGAGGTTTTGCCTTGTGAATGCAATATCTCAAGAACACCTACAGGGAATCCATTTCAATTTGGCACAAATGTTGACATACACTCATGGATGAACCGATTCGATTTGGGTGGTCAAAGGTTACGATGGGCTCACATGACATTTTTTTGGCCTCTTGAACATGATATCTCAACTCTGCCTTGTGGGAATTCTTTTAACTTTGACCAGTTGTCTCTTGGACTCAAAGATAAACGGATTGGATTTCATTGGTCAAAAGTCACAATGACCTCATTTGAGTCTGGAATAAAAATGTATGTAGACTGACCCTGCAAATTTATGGACAAAATAATGTGGAAACTGTATTTTAGTACTGATGTGCCTGATTGATAATCACTGTGTTTCCAGCTTGGAAGTTGAGGTCTGCTTCACTTACACTGCCAAGCCCGAGAGCTACACTCCCAAACTGAGTAAGCTGAGCCACATTCTTCTTCATTAAAGCTCAATTTCATCTTTATAGTGTTTCAGTGAAAAAAACAATACATAAAATTGTCTTTTTTCATCGCTCATTGCTCGAACTCCTCTCTCAAGCTAACTCACTTATTCTGTTCCATCTAGCGGTGGTGTACACTCTGCAGGCGGACGTTGACCACAGGAACAGAGGTCTCAGTTCCAGGGCGACCTTCGCCGAGATCTCCGACTCTGTCAAACCGTATGAATCCAAGGGGACCATCACCATGAACAGCAAAGGAGCAAAACAGTGCTTTAAACGTCAGCTTGCCATTCAGGTACTCACTCTCTCCAATCACCAAAGTATCTATTCACTCCTGAGTACTGTGGCATTGTGGGTAGTAATGCTGCATGTGGTGTTGTCTGCCATCCCACAGGACAAAATTCGAGACAAGCTGCACGGGATCCCCATCGAAGTGACTGTGGACATCCAGAACGCCAAACGTAAACGCAGGCAGAGCTCAGATCTTCCGCCCCCAATTCTAGACGCTCTAGAGGAGATGGTAACTCGATCAGAGGTGGGTGTACGCATGACACTGTGTGTATGAACTGAATTATTGATAGATATCGTTCACATTTTATTGTGGCAGATGTTCCCTCTGACCCTGTGTTACCTTTAATGTGTTTATAGGTGAATTTTCTGAAGGAGGGTTGTGGCAGCAACAATGTTTGCGAGAGCAAGCTGCAGGTGCAATGTCAATACGGCAACATGGCGAGTGACAAGGACCCCTTCATTCCATTAAAAAAGGGGTAGGCACACACACCTGGGTTGGGTACCGATAGGCACCGGTTCCTAGTAACTACCAGACCGAATCACAACGCCGATTTTGGTGCCTCATTTCTGTGTTTTGTACTTTTGGTAGTTGCCCTGCTTACAGGCAACATGAACATTACCGCATGTGCCTAGTTATCAATACACTTAACTCGAACTGTTTGCGAAACCACATCAGCAGGTGTCGTGCTAAAGTACTTTTCCCCCGACAGAACATACATACATATACATACTATGTGAAGATTCATACATGTATGTTGTATATGTGTGTTAAAAGGGAGAACGGCGTGCCCCTAATCTTGCTCAGCAACCAGAAGGACATCACCTTGGAGGTCAACGTGACCAATCTCAAAGGAGATGACGCACATGAAGCACGTTTGGTGGCCTCCTTCCCGCGCTCCCTGACCTACTCAGCTTACCGTGTTAAGGTGAGCCTCTCTTTCTCTGACAATCTCACAAACACACACACACACACACACACACACACACACACACACACACACACACACACACACACACACACACACACACACACACTGACTAGGACCTGTTCTCACTTTCAGGATCCGCAAATCACCTGCAGAGCCAATAACGAGGGTTCCAATTTGGATTGTGACCTTGGAAACCCTTTCAAACGTGACTCACAGGTGAGTCCTGTTTTCCTCCTTTGCACAATTGTCATTGTTAACACATTGTTAACACAAAATCGCATATGTTTTTGTTGTGCATATAGACGACCATCTACATTACTTTGGGTACATCCCGCATCTCTACCAACAATACTGAACTGGAGATTGATCTTCAGTTAAATACGTAAGTATATGTAAGCTTGTAATCCTGCGGCACAAACGGCAGAATAACATGGATTACACTTCTTGGGTAGTTAGGTGATTTATCCCCAGACATGCTCAGGCACTAATGCACTTTATTTAATTATGTGTTGACATTTGCGTTGCCTGTGTGTAACCTGTGTGTAACCTTTGATCCAATAGCACAAGCAAACAGCAAATAGAATCTGTCAAAGCAAAGGCAAAGGTGGCCATCATGTTGCAGCTGTCGCTTTCAGGGTAAAACAGACACACGCATGCACACACACAAAAAACACACAAGTATGCACAGTCTCATGCCTAATTGCATTTCTGTCCTCCCAGACAAATCCAGCCGTCTCAGGTCTACTATACAGGAAAGGTCAAAGATGAGACGGCCATGAAGACTGAAAGTGACGCAGGCCCTGCCATCAAACATCAGTTCAGAGTGAGCAAAGATATCCACCTGATCAGAATTGTCCTCTAAAGCACTCGACATGTGCTTTACGTTGATAATTGATCTTTCATCTACTGAGGCAGGACACTTGCTCTTGACTTGTTTTACAGATAATCAACTTGGGAAAACGCTTGACAGGTATTGACAGCGCCACCCTCAACATCAGGTGGCCAAAGCAGGCGGAGCCGGGCAAGAGGCTGCTCTACCTGATGAGGATCAGCTCCACAGGAGTGGAGAATTTAGAGTGCACTCCTAAAGAGGAGATCAACAGTCTGAGACTGGTCAGTGAGAGCATCACATTCTTATTTGTTGGTCACTCGGAGAGAGAATATGTGATGTTTCTTGGCATGTGGTGGAAGAAGTAGACTGTTTCCTGACATGAAAGTTTGCCTTTCATATATGAAGAACACAGCAGGAGATGGTTTGTTCATAACAAAAGGAAAACGCCATTGAAACATTCAGGCGAGGGGGGGCGTCTGAGTAAAGCATGCAGGAGGCAGGACATGACGTTGAATTCCACCGCAGGGATCACGTGTTTTTGTTAGTAACAGTTGAATGTACATTTGCTTTAAGGAATCAAGTAGCAACAGGAGAAGAAGATCAGCAGAAAACTCCCAGGGAAGTGATGAAGGCGTTATTTCCCGTTTGGAACAAAAGAAATCAATATCTCTGGTAACACACACACAACAAAGTTCTATTCTTTTGTTTTATAATATATTTTATGTGCATTTGCAGCCACTAGTAGAGGAGTCCAGTGGTGACTCTGTCTTCCCTTCTTTGTTGATAGTCCTGTGACAGCGGGGCTGATTGTGTGAACATAAAGTGCCCCCTGCAGGGCCTGGACAGTAATGCACTCATCACTATCCACTCTCGCCTTTGGAACAGCACCTTCATCAAGGTAACTGTGTTTTTACTCAAATATCCTATTATGTTACAACTCTATGAAACTGTGACAATCAGGTTCACTGTCCTGTGGGGAATATATATTTATATAATTCTAATAATTATAGAAGTATTTGTGTTAAAGGAATCTTAATAATTGAATGTGAATATAACCAGTTCATAGTAGAGCAGAATGAAGTTTGCAACAGACACACGCGATGATCAATGTTCAGTTCACTCTGTTCTTTTATTCTTCCCATCTAAATTTGATCCTATTTTCTGTGTACAGCATTATTCCAAGTTACATCATGTGGAGGTGACAGTGACGGCCTCTCTGGACATTGACAGCACAAAGAAGAACACATTTCTGCAAAACGCTAATGCTGAGGTAAATAAACACAAACACATGTTATTGTGCCTCTGTGTGGGTGACAGCCAGTGGCCAAAGGCTTTAGGTTTTACTTTTGTCCATCCATCCGTCCATCCCATTCTTGTGACCATATCTCAAGAACGCCTTGAGGGAATTTATACAAACATTCACTTGAACTTACATATGAACTGAATATAACACTCAGGCACAAACATTGACCTGGCCTCAAGGATGACCTGATTAGAATTAGGATGTCAAAAGATCAAGGTCACTATGACCTCACAAATGTATTTTTTGCATTGTGAACGTGTTATCTCAAGAACGCGTTGAGAGAATCCTTTCAAATTTGGTTCAAATGGTCACTTAGACTCAAAGATTATCTGATGTGATTTCAGTGGTCAAAGGTCCTAACCTACTAAAAATGTATGTAGACTGAAACTGCACTGGTTGGCGGATGCATCCAACCTGCAGGGTAGTAATTCTAGCTTTATAATATGTGACTGTCCTGGACCAAGAAGGGGACGTGATTATTTACTGCATCAGATGCAGGTTTATACAACAGGTCTTAAGTGCAGGTGTCATTGTTGTGCATGGACACAAAGACTTCAGCTGGTGGATGATGTATAGAGAATAAAGAGACGTTTTGAAACGTTGATGAGAATGTGATCTTAATCAGCGACGCTCTGCCACTACACTGTTTCCCAGGTGAAACTGACGGTGTTCCCAGAGATGCGTGCAGCTCAACATGGATCAGTGCCATGGTGGATCATATTGCTGTCCATCCTCCTCAGCCTGCTGCTGCTGGGCCTCTTGGCTTTCCTCCTCTGGAAGGTAAGACTCAAGGATACAGCACCAGGACACACCCACTGCCTCAAGCTACTGAACACACTGAACACACCTACTTTCTCATTATTTTAACTTCACGTCCAATGTGTATACGTTTTTTTACTAATAGTCAAGTCTGTAAAGCAAAATTTACAAAACAATAAGTATACATCACAGCAATTTCACACAACTTCTAACAATGTTCCTCTCCTCAGTGTGGAGTCTTTGGAAAAAAGAATAAAGAGGAGCCACCAGAAAAAGAGACACTGACGTCAAATGCATAAAAACAGAGAGAGAGGGTAAAATAACATGGCCTGCCATGAATGAGTGAAACGTCTTTTCTGCTCCTTTTTTTGCTACAAAAGCACTTCTACTCTGGTATTGGGAAGTGGGCAACCCTAACTGTGGCAGGAATGCTATGTATTGTATGTGTGGATCGTTACAGTTTACCTGCATGGCCAGGGGAGGTGATGGCTGATCTGATGTTCTGAGGAATTGGGGGCTGCTCTGCATCTATTTGATTTTCTCTCTTCCTGAAGGTTTCTTTCTCTCTCCATTTAAAACCAGGGGCATCACAAAATATGTCTTCTTTAAGAGTGCAGGCGGCGTTCTGCACCTCTTAAACCTTTGCAGCATCTTAAATATCTCACCAACCTCTTTTGCCTTCTGTGCTTTCTTTTTTTTTAAATAGCCTTTTCTCAAACAAAACATTGACTTTTTCCCCTCTTGCCTGCAGTGCGGCTTTTTTAATCGTGCCAAATATGAAGACAAGGTCCCCAGTTACAACGCGGTTCGGATCAAACGGGAGGAGAGAGCCATAAATGCTGGAAATGGTAAATGGGAGAACCTGGAGAAGAAGCCATGGATGACGACCTGGCATGACAGCGAACATTATTCTTAACAGCCAATGACATTTTGACTCAGATCACGCGGATCCTCCGATGCTTACAGTTGAAATACAGATTCCACTGATTTTTTCCTCTGTCTTTGTACAGCTCGGACTGTAAATAAAGAAAGATCCTTTTTTTTAAAAAAAAAAAAAAAACTTTAAAAACTAAATATTTGATCAAACATTCTGCTTCAGATAGTTTGTATGAGTCACTGGACGGAGTGTGGCAGTTTTTGAGATGGTCCTGCAGTGGGAGCGTTTCTACAGTTTTTGTACATTTTTTAAAAATGTTTTGCAGAATTGTGTGTATTTATTCTTTGGGAGTACTTTGTTATGTGCTCTTCTGGCCAAAGAGTCATTCAATGCTTACACTGGTGACTGTCAACTACATTGCATCCCCCTCACGCAATTTTTAACTCATCTCTACAGAGCCTCTTGGTGTCGGATCAGTTTTTTGTATGTTGTGCTTAAGCTGCCTCAGGTTGTTCATTATAAAACTACAATTCATCCACAGTTGTCAAATACTCGGTTTGTAAAGTTGCATCCAACCCTATGCAGAACTTACTGGCTCTATAACAGGAAGGAGGTGAGAGCAAAATAAAACCTTTTTTCATATCCATTTGTTCTGTGTTATTGTTCAAGGTCAAATTGAACGAGAGAGAGCGCATACCTCCACCAAGGGTAACACCCCATCATGCCATTTTAAAGAAAGAGGATTTAATGAACTCTTCCTCGGGTCATGCCCCATCCATCCACAAAATGTGGTTTGGTAGATTGAGTAATTCTATGGACAGACACAATGAAAACAAAGCATCAGGCCGGCGGTGTTTTCAAAAGTCTGTTTTAGGGGCTTGAAAACTCCAAAAAAGACAAGTTTTAGAACTAAAATGAATGTAGATGTTACCTGTGAGTTTAACACAAGTGCAGGATGTTAAAAGAATTATTTATTAGAACATAAAAAAGCATTTACAGCAAATACCCGAGTGCTTTAAATAAGCACATTGTTAAATATTAAAAAGACACGATAACTTAAAGTTCATGAAAAAAAAAAACACTAAAATTATCACAAACACACACACTTTACAAGTGACATTAAAAAGATCAATAACTGCTGTGAGAGGAAACTTTGGTGCCGGAGTCAAAGTCTGAAGATCTTTGTTCCCTAAATGAAAACCTAACAGATAATTGCATTTCTGTGAGTCAGACTGCGAACGCTCCCTCATGCTGGTGGCGTATCCAACGTCACCTTCTTTATAAGAGGGACTCAGTTCGTACAGTTTTACCACTGCGCCCGACGTCCTTTACACACTTCTCCTCCATTGTTGTGCTCACGCTCTCCTTTTCCAAAACTGCATTCTTCTCCTTCTCCTTCTCCCTTTTTTCCTTCAGCCTCTTATCCTCTTTCCTCTGTTCCTTCTCCTCCCTTTTCTTCATCTCCTTGAGCTTTTTCAACATTGCGGACCGGTCACTTCGACTGCACACGCCCAGAGCCTGACGACAGTGAGAAGAGAGTGGACGTGTAAGTAGACGTTAGCGGGTTCAGATTAAAATTTTCCACTGCAACTGATTCGTATGATCACATTTGGCAACAAACATGGTTCAAGCCCACTTAAGTAGACTATTTACTACCAGTTAAGACATGCTGATGTACAAGGATGCCCTTCAGCATTGCTACACAGAGTACTGTGTCCCGACTGATAGGTACAAAGTGAATGCATGATCCCCTTTGTTTTAAACCTGGATCGTGGGACTTTAAACAACATTTGGTTGTCTGATCGCATTGGTGTCGGAGCAAAGTAAGCAGTTAAAAGTTCTGAAACACAAAGTGGAGCCAGACCAGGTGGTGATTTAAAAAGTGATCAACAGAATCTGAAATTCTTCAGTGAATGAGGGGAGATCGGTGTAGTTCAGCTGGGACTGGAGCGATGCGTTTTCTACATCGAGTGTTTCGAAGAGGACTTGCTGCTGCAACTGCTGCTTCAGTTTCCTGTATTTTGTCCAGAGAGCAAAGCTCAGTACATATCTTCGTAACAATTCTTTAAGGTTTTAAAAAGGATCCTTATTTGTTAATTCAGCCAACTCCTATTTAATCAGACTCTTTATATATTGACGTGGCCTCAAATACAGTGGATCGTCACTTTTTTTACTAGCAGCTATTTTCAAACTTAATTACATTTCCAGACAATTAATTAGCTGCATTTTGAGCATAAATTCAAAAAGATATAAAAACAGAATAAAATGTGGATATCGCAGTAAACAAAATAAAGAAGGAAAATAATAATCAGAGAGATGTACATTATATATATATATATATATATATATATATATATATATATATATATATATATATATATATATATATATATATATATATATATATATATATATATATATATATATATATATATATATATATATATATATATATATATATATATATTCAACATGGTCATTTACAGCTCACCTTGAGTTTCTCAGCGTCCATATTGAGCAGCTGTGAGCCGTTCACTCCTCTGGTGGCGAACTCGGACACGTGCTGATCCATGTTCATGGCGATTAACCACAGACAGACCTGCTGGTTGTTCCACTCCAAGAGGGGTTGACTTTGCCACTGATTGTTGTTGTTGGTGGGAACTGGGTCATCGTCCAACGTCTGACAGGACACCAGAGACGAGGACAGAGTCAAATGAGAGGAAACTGTAGCTAAAGAGGAGAGTAGCTTGGGAGAATATAAAAAAGGACAAGGAGTGCGCTGTAGGGAAGGAAATAAGCAAAAGGGAAAGGAAGGGAGGGATAGTCTCACCTCGGTGGAGGAAAAGGTGAAAGTGTAAGAGTGTCCAGAGAGGGAGTGATCAGAAGCATGACCCACCAAGCTGGAGCTGCCCACTGGAGAGCCAATACTCTGGAACCGAGAAAACAAACCTGGGCTGCTAGCACATGTCACATCTACAGCATTCTTACCCATGCACGTGGTGTTTATTTTAAAAAGATCTATCTAAAGAAGAATCTACATCAGGAAGTGGAAAGAGAGGGGAGAGGATGTCATGCAGAGGAGCGTGGGAGTACTAAACACTGCTTTACCTGATCTCTTCGTCCTGTGGTGGTCAGGTACGGCAAACTGCTGCTGGACACAGACCGAAGCCTCTCCCTGCCTCTCCCCTCCTCCCCCTTCTCCCTCCCTCTCTCACCAAACCAGGGAAAGGGCAAGCAGGAGGGCATGGAGGTGATTGAACCAGACGGAGACACTTCAGGGGGCTCATCCACCAGGTCACCACGTGACCCCCTAGAAGGCAATGACTACGTTTAAATTCACATATTTTAAGCAAATTCTAAAAATATTAGGAACATTTTTTATTTTGAGTGGAAGGATGCAAGACAGGTCATGGATATAGAAGAAACTGTCAGTTCCCATCAAGCTTTAATATAGCTCCACATCTTTTTCTGAGGGGTGTTGTGCATAAATTAAAATGGAAAAGCAGTGGGAAACTGAAATAGATATTTTGGATCATCAGTTTTAAATGGCTTTTATTTATACCCATGTCAAATGACAAGTCAGGATATTCAACATCAATTGGCTTATTTTTGTACGAGATAGACGAGTTTCATTTTGTGCATGTGTGACGTTATCACACCTGTTGATCATGGACCTCCTGCTGCGTTTTTCACTCCTCCTTTTGCTGAGAGACTTGCGAAGGCCGCTGAAAACAAAACAGATTACAGTCATTGAAAAAAATCTCTCAAATTTATCAAGGATTTTGGACAACAAGCGACTGAGCTGTTGGGTGTCAGAACTTTGTTGTGGCTGAAGGGGAATCTATGAACTAATGTGGCTTTAAACTCATATGGGACAAAATGTTCAAATTTTAAATCTACGACAGGAGAGAGAGAGACAGAGACCCCACACCTGAAGTCTGGAAATTTCCTTTTCGACTTTCTCGAAGCGGAGGACTTGCATGGCGAAGGAGTGACAGGGTCTGTGATGTAGATGGGAGGGGTGAAGACGGAGCTGGTGGGAGGAAGAGGACTGAGGGTCGAGAACGAGGACGTACTGGACATGTCACTTCTGCTGCTCCTTTGTCCCACTGTGGGAGCAGACAGTGACTGTCTCTTGAGTCGTTTCTGGACTTCATCCTCCTAAAAAGCAACGAGACGGGCGTCGGGACGAGTTTAGGTTTGACAGTTTTTGAAACAGCAAATTTAATGCCACGTCTGTCCACTTACCGGTTTTCTAAAGCTCTCTCGTAGTTTGTCTCGTGAGGGCGGGTGGCGCTTGGATTTCTGGGCCAGCTGAGCTCTGGCTATCTGAGCACTGGAGTCTAGACGCACTGTATCGGGGACAGGAATATACCAGTGTGGACCTGAGACAAACGGTTCCTTTTGTTTGGTTAGAAGCACATTTTGTTGCTAGGTTTCTAAAAAAAAAACAAGTTTCATTTTTCCCTCTTCATTGGCATTACGTCATTTAAAAAAAAAAAAATGAAAGAAACGAAATACTCAGTAACACAGCCACGTACCTAAGAGTGAAGAGTCCTCAGAGTTGTTCTTTCTTTCAGCTCCAGGCTCTTTCTTCTCTAGCTGCGCTATCTGTGACAAACAGAGTGACAGACGGTGTGAAAGCAGGAATGGCAGCCTCAGTGAAGTAAATCCATTCAGGATTGAGAAGTCCCCTCTCACCTGGATTTGCAGCCTTTCAACAGTGTCTCTGTGTTGCTCTTCTCTCGCCTCCATTTCTCCCCTCAAATCCTCCTCACTCTCCTTCTCTCTGAAACACATTGTTTGAAAAGTTAAATTCCTAATCTATGGAAAAAAGAAAAAATCAATTAAATAAAAGCGTCACACAATTTTATTATCTTACCAAATACACTTCAGTAGGTTTGGAGTAATGTTGTAAAATGTTATGGATGACACACTGACAGATTTTTATAAATACCTGTGCTGGTATTCTCTGACCAGTCTCTTGGCTTTGCTGTATTTGATCTCCAGGCTTTCTGATTGGCTCTGGGCATCGGCCAGTCGCTGGCTCACAACCCTGCACAGTGTCTGGGCCTCCTGCCAATACCTGATAACAGAGGGACAGTCCATTAATACGCTCTTAAAAACAAAAATTATCTGCATAATGTTACTCCACATTTTGCAGGCTTCAAGCTCCAAGCCCCCACTCTGTGTACTTTTAAACCTGAAATCACATCTACCATGGCAAAACACTATACACATACACAATACTTTACACAAATAAAAATAAAGCATCGCCTCTACAGCATCGTACTTCTCTAGCTTTTCAGCCTTCTCCTCTCCATCCTCTGCCCTCTGCTCCAGCTCAGCCTTCTGACTCTCCCAACACGCCTGCCGCTCCTCCCATGCCTTTAACTGCAAAACACAGCAACATATTACGCATGTCTTGATGCAAGAAAGGCCCAAGAGAATATTCAGTATACGTCTTCGATCCTCTTTGCCAGTTTCTACACAACAAATTAGGTATTCACTGATCAGTTGGATGGAGGAAAGCCAGATTTCTGACTGAAAGGCAACCCAGTTATGTCACAGTGGTGATTACTTCAAGAAAAAGGCAGAAGAGCGAGGCTGAAGAGGAACATTGTTGGAACGTGGCCCGTGTCCTAATAACGCCGAGCCACCTCGCGCACAGTTAAATGGGTCAGACTGTTCTAAGAGTGGATGCAAACGTGTATTAAAGTGAGTACACTTATTGTTTGTGTGTGTGTGTGTGTGTGTGTGTGTGTGTGTGTGTGTGTGTGTGTGTGTGTGTGTGTGTGTGTGTGTGTGTGGAGAGAGAGACGTCAATCTCAAATGAGTGACCTACCTTTTCTCTAGCGTGGTGAAGTTTGGTCGTTTTGCTTCGTAGATTTGACTGTAGCTACAGAGATAAAAAAAAAGAAAAGAAGAGGGCTTTGAATTATAATAGATCCTTTAGGATATTTTCATATGGAAAGAGAAACTATTACCCATTTCACATTATAAGGAAGGGATAATACAGACTAATATCTATTGCTCAACATTATACAACTTCAATGAAATTAATGCAAATATAATTGCTTTGTCTTCAATTCTAAAGGCCTCCCTTAGTGGGTTTAAATGCATGTCAGTGAGTCGTGGTTGAATACCTGCTGATATTTGAGGCAGAGCTGGTAGTTGTCCAGACTGGAAAGAAAAGACACATCCTCCTCTTCATCATCTTCCTCCTCTTCTTCTTCTTCAGCCACCCAGTCCTTCTCTGACACGCTGGCATCATCATCATCATCCTCGTCTCCGCCTGCCCGTTCCCGCTTCATATATAAAACACACAGTAAACAGTGCAAGGAAACATATGGAATTCTTCACAACCCAGAAACTCTTCATTTAGAAAACACACCTTTGTGGACGTTTTATCCATTTCCAGGCTTTCATTGATGAGTCGTGCGACCTCACTCTGCACGCCTTCTCTCTCACGACCAATCACAAACCTGCAGCCGGAAAAGGCGAATAAGTTACAGCTGCAAGCACTCGACACTTCCCATAATGCACTTGTAGATTGCATTCTGGGACATTTTAGCTCGTCCTAGTAGCTGAAGCACAGACTTCACCTATAACATTGACAACATGGAAGTGAAGAAGCAAAATAATTCAGCCAGCAGCAATTTTATTTATATTTTATTTACACCTGTGCTTTTTCTACTGTGAAAATATCAAAATAGGTTGTTGCAATATATTTCCACATCACATTAATACAGACAAAAGCGTAGACTGTGTTGAACACAACAGTGGTGATGCGTTTAAAGACACTCCAATATTTAACATTTTGTTGTAATAAGTTTGAAGAAAATCTTCATCAGACGAAAAAACCTCATGAAAATGGCATTAAAATCGTGATGAGGTCACCAACCCCAACACTGGTATTACAAAGTTTTACTGACTGGGATTTAATCCTCAGATATCAGGTGTAAAGCATTCTGGAAATTGCCACCAGTGTTTTAACTTAACATCAACACTATGGTATGGTTTGGAAAATGGATGGCATTAACATAAAGTACACATTATACTGTGTGTAGCTGATCCACTGGCCAGTAAAAAAAGAAAAGTTATATTTATCTCACTTTCCTTGTTTCATCTTTAAATAACTTCACTTCCTGTTTTAAAAAGGGACATATCAAACACCAGACCAAAATTTGTTCTGATACATAGCATCTAAATCAGCAGTGAGCATATTCTCAGTCTTTCTCCCCAGTGGAAGGAATTTATGGAAGTAAGGCAGGGCAGTACAAGAGACGGTCTGCTACACGTGTTCAGACAAAGCATAAGAATACAAACAATGCACAGGAACACCACACTGTGACATGGTAACTCACTTGACGAGGCCTGATGTGTTTTTGAGGACTGTGGCTGCAAACAGCTGGGAGACTCCGACCAAACTCACCCCATCCACCTGCACGATCTGGTCATTCACTTGAATCCTAACACACACACACACACACACACGGGATAGAGTCACATCAGAAGAGCCAGACTGAATCCCCAGTTAACTAGAGACTGATGCTGAAATGCACCTTCCGTCCTTCTGCGTTGCTCCTCTTTCAGTTACTGTCTTGACAAAGATTCCAAGTTTTTCCAGTCCCTGGTCGGCACCTACACCCATTCCTATGATACTGATACCCAGACCATCATCTCCTGAAAAGGAACAGAGATTAGGAATTTATCCTCATATCAACATTAGTCATGGTAGAGTCTGCTACGCAATAAAGAGGCATAGGATCTGAAATGAAAAGAGGGGGAACACATCAAGAGAAACTTGGTGCTTAAAATAAGCACCAAGTTTCATTACATCAGTCTTGTATTATTTTTGACATACAGCCCAACTAGGTTGTTTGGTTTGAGTATAAAGGTTCTACCTTCAACAGTTGCAGCAAATGACTGTAGTGACATAACTGATTACGCATTAAAAAGTTGGAAAAAAATAATGCTGCATCATAAATATGTCACTAAATGTGACCTGTTACATTTTTTTCTTTCTGGCTTCACATGTGGGCCCTGAAATTCAAATGGACAACATAACACACAGAAGAAAAACAGAGGGATACAAAACCTTTCTCTATCTCCACTGGAAAGACGTCCATCCTGTCCACTCTCTTCTCCAGCTCATACTCGGCCGAGGCGGACACTGGGTCAATATCCTCATTGTGTCTGTCGTAGTCTGCGTTAGAGTAGGTGCTGTACACCTGGAACACAGCAGTCAATATACACTTAAAAAAAAAATACATCAACACTGATGCAAAACTCCGGCCTAGTGCAAATACTGTTTTATGCATTGATAGCAAATACACGTGGAGCAAACTGTAAAGAGAACCATCTGCAGCTATTGACACAACAAGACACTGTTTATGTTGGCAAATCTGTCAGCGAGAGTGCGAGAGAATCAGAGTGAGAAATTCACAAAGTGCAAAGATATGAGTGAAAAAAAAAAAAATCACAGTGTGCAAACATAACTCCCATGTGCGAGTTGCTGATACTACACACTAACCACTGCTGCTGCAATAGTTTGCAATGAACAGGGCCAGGCTGCGGTGTGTTTTTGTATCAAGGCAGCTCTGAGCTAAGTGCTGACAGAATGAAGCATGTGGGATCTTGCCTACTCCCCCTCCCTTAATGGATCAGAAACATGGCTCTGGGCTAAAACCTGTCTTATATGGACTTAAGCAGCAGCTGGAACTGACAGTCGCACAAATCTGCAACGAAGAGCCTCGATAAATGCATTGCTTTAGAGACAAGTGACCCTGCAGCCGTCAATTCACTAAATATCAGATGCTGAAAGCCTTCATTTGTGTGGTTTTCTTAAAGATTTCCTTACCTTGATTGGTGCTGAGGAGAACCTGACCTTTCTCTTCACCGCGTCTGATGAATCCTCATCAACCTGATCAGGAACACCAGGAATTTCCTCATATTGTGATAAACGCTGATCCTCAGCGTTTCCAAAGTCCCGTCCCGGTGATGTTAAATGTTCTGGAGGACATTTGGATTCACGATCACACACAAAAGCCTTGTTCTCAATCCCACAGATTACCGCAGATCCTGTCCTGTCCTCTTTGTCATCGTTTCCATCACTGCCTCCTCCACACACCACATGTTTCACCTCCTCTTCGGCGTGCTCAGACATTGTACCTTCTCCTCTCTGCCTTTTCTCCTCATTTTCAGACGTCTCCTCCTGTTGACTTTGCACACGTTCATCATTCCCCTTCCTCTCAACTTCCTCGTCAACTTCCCTCTCTTTCCTTCCAGCCCCTTCTCCCACTCCTGTATCTGTCATTTTCTCTGTGTTGTCCCCCTTTTCTGTTGACTTCTCCTCTTCTCGTGCAGTGAACTCTCCGTTCTGCTCCTCCCTTTCACCCTCCCGTGGTTCATCCACCTGCTGATACTTGTTTCTTACACTTTCCTGCCTATGGTGTTCTTCTGAAGGAACAACTGGCCTTCCTCCTCCTGCTGCTCCTCCTCCTGACTCCTCAAACACATCATCCTCCAAGGCCTCCACACTACTCCTGGCGATTGCGTTCACATACATTTCCTCCTCCACTTTAAACCATACTCTGATCTTTTTTCGCTCCTTCTCCTCTTCGCTCCCGTCGCTTTCTGACGAATCTGCATTTACATCGACAAGTTCTGCCCTCACTGGCTCCTCAGGGGTCAAGCAGAGGTCAAGATCAGTGCTTGCTGGTCGTTCTTCCTCTGCCCATGTTCCTGTGGTTTCACCGTGTTTGAGATGATAGGAGGGAGATTTGTTGGATGCTTCCACAGGACCAGGAGAGTTACGGTGCCCTGTCGGTGACGTGGGAGCAGGGGGCTTCTGCGAGGAGATATTTATGACAGCTAGGTTTATGGATTCGTCTTCATCAGAGCCATCCTCCCTCTTCCTACTCGCATCTTCTTCTTTTTCCACCTGTTTGCCTCCTCCTCCTCCCCCATCCTCTCCTTCTACCTTCCCATCTGCCACCCCCTTGCTTCCCCTAACAGTCACATGTTTCGACGGTCCTCCGATCTCCATCACCTTGGTCTCAAACAACCTCCGGGTAACAGAGAACTTCTGAGCCAGGGCGGCTCTGTCGATATCCCTTATCTCATCTGACAGGGAAGGTCTGTCCTGCAGAGAGGATTCTGGGGTGGAAATGTTGGCCACGGTGCTCAGGACACATGAGGAACTCATGAGTGAACGTCCGGATGGAAAAGGCGAGGTTTGGGGCTGCGGGCTAGGAGAGACGAGGGGCGTGGAGCCAGAACTCAGAACCACAGCACCACCATCTTGTCTCAGCTGATGGCTGTCCATTTGGAGGAAGATGTTTTCTCTGATCTTGGTCCCCCTGTTGCTGTTGACCCTCCCTCTGCTGCCCGGGCTGCTGCTGGTGGCGTGGGACATGATGGGGTCTGACAGGCTGGAGGGCAGCCTGTTTGTATGCACAGACGAGCACCGAGCGGCAGCGGTTTTGGTCCCTTGCTGTAGGCTGGACCCGGTGTCAAATGAACACTTGATGGCATGGAAGTCAGACTTGTAGGTTATCCTATGAGGGGAGGCACTTCGGCCTTTGTTGTCCGTCCGCATCATTTGACAATGGAGGCTTTGTTTTTGTGAAGGAGCTGAAGAGGAGGCTTTTCAACGGGGCAAATGTTGAGCAGGTAGATATTTTTATATTTGAAGATGTGCTGGTACAGCAGAATGGCAGCAATGAGGCCAGAAATGTGCAGGATAATGGGGCTGCTGGTGATTTAAGAGGTTACTGCCTTTGTTGGATGGCAGCAGGTGACAATAGCAGGCTCTGGAAACTTCATGGTCTTCAGGTTCGGTTTCTCCACTGCAAACGTCTCCTGGAAATGCAAAAGTTTGAGGGGAGGTAAAGCTTTGACTCTCTGAACAGGTGAAACAGCACAACACAGTGGGGGGTATATTACAAATGAAATCAAACTACAAACTATCTAAGTGGCTTTCTCCTGCAGTGATTAAAAACCAACATGTTCTGTCCCCGTGTACTCATACTCACAGATCTATTGGAAGAGCAGCTCCACCACAACAGTGAAACTAGCGTGAATACGTTCAGTTCGGTGAGATAATCGACACAGGTATTTATGATTTACCTGTAATGAATCCTCTGCGCGCTGCTTTAAAGTGCAGTCGGAAATGGAAGAGAATGGAGTGTGCAGGTACGTAGCAATGCATGTGCACACTACTACCCACTACTATACAAATTTTAGGATAGTCATTAGTGTTTAGCTAGTTTAGCTCTTAAAGTGTTGCCGCTGTTTGTCATGTAAAGAGCTAAATGTGGCGTTTGGAGCAGTCGTTCTAGGCGCTAAGCTTATTACGTTTGTCTGAATCATTGCAATACACATGCAGAACACCTCAATGTTAGCTTTGTGCACCCTTAAAGTATAACAGCAATATTTGTGGTGCATTAGCTTTGTAGCTAAAATGAATATATAAATAAAAATAGAACGCATAAGAGTGAAAGCTGGAGTTTACGACGGCTTGAAAGGCAACACGTCTCACTAACCTGTGTGGAGAGCGCGCGCAGTTTAAAGGTCGCTACAGTCGTCAGGTCGCTGCCTCGTTCACGGACCTTCGGTAAAAAGCAGCTTTAGGCGTGAAACCCCCCGGATATTTGACTATTTAACTGTAGTATCAGAATCGCAGTGTTTCCCTGCTCCTCTCCCGACTGCCTCTCCTACCGTAGGTGTTGTTTGTTTGCAGGCAGCCGGCGGCTCCCTCCGTCGCTGCGATAAATACAGACAGATGGCGACTCATGTCTCTAAATACTCTAAGTGGATGATCCGCCGGTAATCCTGTGTAAACTACCCCACTATCAGAGGGAGGCCGGCGGGTGAGTATAGGCACCAGCCCCGGGGCAAGTTAGTCTACATGTGGAGGGTTTAGTTACATCATGAATCTTAACAATATACTACTTACGTCAGCCTCTTCTATTGTAAAGTAATTTTAATAATTTGAGTAAGAATGGAAATATATAGTGTTTAAATCCTGTGCATTTTCTTTAATAGATATTTTGGCATCATAAACTCTACATTAGATTCTGGGTGATCTGAACAGTAATGATACCAAGATCCTTTTCTCTCCATATCAGTCGATATTTATAATTATCACGACTAATGGATTATTATTATTATTATTATTATTATTATTATTACTGATTTTCCCTCCAGAGTGAAGGTTGTGGGTTTGAACTCTTTTAATTTCAGAGAATGACAAGCACTTTAAAATCCCCTTCTCTTGACACATTTAATACAACACTGAAGACCTCCATGTTATCAGACTTTTAAATTACTTTTGTTAGTTGTTTTTATCCACATCATAGTAGTTTTTAATGTAAAGTAGTTAATTTTATTTTACCCTTTCTTGCATTTTGCATTGTTTCCCTTTATTCTAGAGCACTTTGGTCAACTGCAGTTGTTTTTACATGTGCTTTATAAATTTGATTATAATTTGACTTGACAGCAATTCTGAGGCAGTTCTATTATGTGTTATACCTCATCACTGCTTACACAATGCATTATCCTTACATCCATATATATTGAGTTTTTTCTCTATTGCCAGTGATCATGATGATTATTGATATAGCTTTATCACCCAGCTCGACGTATACATATACTCTAGCTGCACCTAACACTATAACAACATGCAGGTTGCATTCACTTACCTTTACCTGTCTTTCAGCATCATGCCAGCGCCGCCATCTGCTGTGAGAGCCGATACCACAGTGACAGAGGCTCCCCTGGGCTCAGAGGTAAGCTCTGTGCGACTATTCACCTGTGAGCATGATGCAGGTTAGTACAGTCAGCGAGATAACCCACTATCCATCTACCTGTGTGTGTGAGGCAGACGAGAGCAGTGATGCAGCACCTGCTGATGTGTGTGTATGTGTGTGCCTACCTGTGTGTGTGTGTGTGTGTGTGTGTGTGTGTGTGTGTGTGTGTGTGTGTGTGTGTGTGTGTGTGTGTGTGTGTGTGTGTGTGTGTGTGTGTGTGTGTGTGTGTGTGTGTGTGATACCAGTGGGTGAGTCGGTGCAGTACCTGTCTCTGTCTGTGAAGCTGGCTCGCGTGGCAGATGGACTGGACCAGACTTCACTGGACTGGACCGATCCGTGCGGTGCCAAAGAATGGTTCTGCTTGCTGTGACCTGGATCTGACTGGAGACCATTGTCCCAGGTGGCACTGGGACCTAGTTGATATAAATACTGGCCAATCACAAAAGCCCGCTCCTGAATGAGGCTAACCATGAGAGGATGGGGAGGGAGGGGAGAGTGAATTTGAAGCAGAGACGGTAAATGAGGGAGTGATGTCAGGGTGGTTGGCAAAGTATAGAGTGATTGTAAGATAGTGAGTGAGGGAGGGGAGTAGATGGAGACAAAGAGGAAAGAGAGAAATTTAACCTGGATTTGTTAAAGAGAGAAATATTTTGGGCGTGGTAGTCGTATGAATTGAGAGGTGCAGGTGGAGAAAACAGCACATTACAGGTATGATAAGTGCTGTGGAATGAAGGCAAATCAATTCTGTTTACAGCCGCAGTGGTGTTGTTTAGGCGAGCAGGATGAGAAATCCAAAGATCTGTGTGTGTGCCGTCATAATCCTCAACTCCCATTTCTCTCTCCAGAAGCAGGTCACCTTGACTTCTGCAGAAGTTTGTTTTGCTCCCTCCTCAGGCTCACGTAGGGATTTTTAGTTCAATTTCGTCCCTATGACAGTCGTGTCTTCACATGCACACGTACACAGAGACACACAAAGTCACGGTTGAGTCTGTGCACAGTTGTAGTGTTGAGCTGCATGTGTCAGTTGCAGGTGGATGGATGAACATGTATCATGTTTGGCTAAGCACATATTGTAATGAGAGCTAAATAATCTATGTTACACAAAGAATAGAAGACACAGGTTCATGAGCACATTTGCTTTCTGTCTCCATTTATTCTGTTAAACGGACAGATGTATTTTCTGATCTGAGCTTATCATAAACACTTTATATCTGTATTGGGTACATGTCAGGTGCAACAAGAATGCCTTACAGATAGTATAGATTAATGTCGACATTACAGAGTCTGTCCACCAGGGAGCACTGACAACTATATCTTCATCTGTCTTTGAACTATAATACCATACTACTCAGTACTTATCTGTGTCGCTATTATATCAGACAAGGATTCAATGGATCATTGTAAAAAATGTTAATGCAATGTATTGAGTTTATATGAACAAATAACTGCTATAGCATTATGTGATCTTTTTTTATATTTGCCTCAAAAGCATCATTGTGATTTGTAATTCTAACTTTAATGAGCAGCTTCATTTACTCTGTTGATTTTAAATAGTCAAATAGGGGGGAAAGGACTGATGCCATCTTTAAACAGAGATACTGTCTGACAGCTGATATCGTGTGTGTGTGTGTGTGTGTGTGTGTGTGTGTGTGTGTGTGTGTGTGTGTGTGTGTGTGTGTGTGTGTGTGTGTGTGTGTGTGTGTGTGTGTGTGTGTGTGTGTGTGTGTGTGTGTGTGTGTGTGTGTGTGTGTGTGTTCAGCAGACAGTCATGCCCCATATGGTTATCTGTTCAGTCAACCATATCTAGAGTTCCCTAGCTTCACGAGGAATTGTGAAACAATCCTCTGAACATTTAAATATGCACACACACACACACACACAAAGTCAGCAGTTTAAATGAGCTCTGCACAGTTAGTTTCTACGGTGCTGTGAACTAGACTGTGTCCCTTAAATGCGAGTTTTTATTGTTGCATCTATAAATCCATAAACATTGATACTGCCTCTTTGTGTCTGGATGTGTGAACTGCACATTTACTATTTAACACCACCAGTGATAGTGAGGTAATCCGGTCAAGATAAATATGTAGAGCGTGGCATCACAGAGTTATGGATTCAATCCCTTCCAGGGTCCAACCCTAATGAAATCCAAAACTGAAATCCATGTATGTGCTTAAGAAAGAGGCTTAGCCAAGACATTTCTGACCTGTATAAACCTCAGATGTACATGAATACGTATTTGTTTAAAACCATTATTTCATTCTATGCTCTTATGTTCTTTTCTTATTGTGACACACAACTACACCTCATTTTTAACAGTATGGCGAAAACCTGCTCAATCACCTGTCAGTATTACAGTCATGCATGCGTGCAGAAGTGCCACAAAGGCAGGTGTGAACGTCCACATGCACATCATCTCAACAGGTTCATTCTCACATGACAATTCACCTGATGCAGCAGAACTAACTGCTGTATCAACATCAATGTGCAGCGGGAGGAGAAGGAAAAAGAGCCTGAATTTCAATAGTATTCCTCCAGCCTCCATTGTGTCTCATTCATCATGTTACAGACACCTCTTGTCTTCTTCTTACTGTCTGGCCTGCTGTGCTTTCCCCTGAACAGGATATGAACACATCCCCAAATTCCTCTTTACAACTGTTGTTCTCTCTGTTGTTTCCTCCCACTATTTTTCAAATGCATGGGACATAAGTTAGCCGGTTGTTTTATGCAGGGATCAATGCTTCAAACATCCCTGCCCCTCATCAGCTGCTCCCTCTCTGTCTCCTTCCCCTCCTCCCTTCCTTCCTCCATTTGCTGCGTTGGCTGCGGACGTCCTGGTGACAGGCTGGGTCTCTGCTGCTGCCGTCTCTCGTGTTGAAACATAACAAGTGAAACTATAACGCTGCTTTGTTGCTGTTCACACAACATCTCACGTATGGAATCCTTCAAGGCCGCGGCAGCAGCATCTTGCACTGATGCTTATTTACGTCAGCGCCTCTACAGAACCAGTGCTCATATACAGCTGCCTTATATGGTCAGCTTAATACGGACAATGCACATGTTTGGCTGCTTTTCTCCTTTTCGTCAGGAGACTTTAGTCCAACCAAATCCCATTTATCATTATGATTCACTGGTCAAGAGTCTAAAAATATGGTGGGTTATGTACCAGTATGTATCAAAGGAATATCATCACATCTGGAATCATGATCATTGTAATAATATGATATTTCAATAAATAATTGTCTTTATTATTTAAGTCTACAAACATTAACTGACACAAGTTTCTTATTTAAGTATGTTACTGTTCCTATACAGGTTTGGTGAATAGCATTTAACCGTAATGCCCACAGTCTGATTCCTTGCTGGGGGACTGTTTACAGTGGCCTTGAGGTGTAAAACAGAGCAACAAAACACAATGACAAGAGATAAATTGTGTTTTATAGTTTGTTGTTGTGTTTTCTGATTTGCTGGTGTACTGGTTGCACATCATAGCCCTCAAATAAAAATAATATAAAGGGTACACTTCTCTCCTATCGTAGGCCAGTTCTCTACAACTTGACCACCACTGAGAGTAAACTGAATAGGAATGGCATCTTGTTGGGGTGGATCTCACTGGATGGGTTTTTACCATAAGGTTCAGGGAGTGAACGAGATGGATATCACAGCTTCCTTTCTAAATAGTTTTTTTATTATCCCCAAATGACTTATGAACAACAATGTCCATCCAATAGGCCTTTTTAAGTGTAGACATTTTCCCTGTCGCTGCAAGAAAAAGCACTGGTGTTACTAATAACACTGAGAATAGGCTCTGTTGCACTCAAGCGTCTGAGAGTGAGCCAAGGAATTCATTACTGATTTATAAATATTACCTCTGCCAAGGAGGCTATGCTGTCACCCCTGCCCCTTTGTTTATCAGCAGGATTACTGCACATAGTTCCGTGAAACCTGGTGGAAGGATGGGTCAAGAAAGAACCCATTAAACCTTGGAGCAGATCTGGACAAAGGGGAAAACACGAGAATTTTATGTCCACTTTCTTCAACATTGCGACATTGGTGTTCTTTTGACATTTAAACAAATTTCCCATGAAATAATGAATTGATCTTAATTTTTAAAAATAATCTGGTATATTAAGAGCAGAGATATCTTTGATTCTGTCCAATTTGGTGCAGCTTGGTTCCATAAAGAGAACTGTTGGTTCTTGGCAGTGGTACGTGCTCTACTGAGTGCCATTCTAGTTTGTAGCGTATACCGGTGAATGTGTCATCTCAAAATGTTCTCTATTGATTTGAATAAAATTTTAAATTTTATTTGTATAGCGCCAAATCACAATATCCATGATCTCAAGGCACGAAAAAAGAGAAAAACTCCCTCATTAACTGGAAGAAACCTGTAGATCCAGACTCCTGGTCATAGAAAAGACCAATGACATGTTGGTGTTACTAGCAACACCTGAGTGACTCAGAAGGCATGATAAACATACTGCGATAAATGTTTATAAATGCGATAAGTAAAACATGTTTTCTGTATTAGATTTTCTCCAGTTGTTGTCATTGCTCACACACAACAATAGACTTTCCTGCAACTACTGACATGTTGCATTCTCTTGGCCGTATAGACAGTAACATGTCTAGTAGCTCCCTGATGCATGCACCACAGTGTGTGTGTGTGTGTGTCAGTGTGTTGTGCTGCTGTGTGTGTGTGTGTGTGAGCCCTCCAGTTGCCCTCACAAAGCCCACTCAGGCAGACTGACACAAGTCATCTGCATGCCTGGGTAAAGGCATCATCATCATCATCATCATCATCGCCAGCATCATCAGCAGCAGCATCAGCAGCAGCATCAGCAGCAGCGGAGGGGCGGGGAGTTCACATCCAGTAACGACCACCGACAAACCGGGAGAGCCTCCTCCGGTAGCATCAGCACACACCAACCAGGGAAGATGGTCGCGGTGCAGACGTCCCCCACCTCGGCTCCTGCGGCGGAGTGGATCTGCTGCCTGGACAAAAGGTGAGTCGGCTCCGCGGTGCAGCTCCACACACACGATCACACTGTTTTCTCCTTCATTCATCCGCGTCAACGTGATTCGTCGGGAACCGGCGATTGCTGCGTGCGTGTGTGTGTGTGTGTGTGTGTGCGTGTGCGCGCAGTAATAGCGTAATATCGTGTCATGTCGAACCCTCCTGTGGTTCTCAGCGGATGCACACTCCTCATCGACTAATGGCAAAAGCTGCAGAGCAACATCATCTTACACCTTTGTATGAAATCCCTGCTTTTCGATCTCCTCGGTCAAAAAGGCGTTGGTGGCTTCGAGGTTCACTGACACGTCTGTGCTGTGGAAGATGGCTGATGAGGCGCACATGGTTTATGTCTGTGTGCTTAAATCAAACAGCTTCACTGTAAAGAATACACCACTGGGGCGTGTGCGTTAGTCATCACATGGAAATAAGGATCAGGGAAGCACAGTTTCCCCACATTTCCCAGTTTGTCTGCTCCGACTGAACAGAACAGGTAGCAGTACCTGAACCAATCATTTTACAGGATGATGATCAACCTCTAATGGTTGCTGTAGGATTTGAGCCTCTGTTGACACAAAGGGTTTATGCCTCTTATCCAGGAGAGATGACTGGCTTTCAATGACTAAATGAAAAGGCAACTGTGCACCAATTACTAGAAGTGGGCAGATGATACATCTCACACCTAAAGACAAATCAATGATCTAAGACATACACCCCACTGCTCACACACCCACACATTCTGAACACACCTCACTGTGACACATCCTCGTGTTACCCCTGGCAACCAGAAGCTACCATCTTGTCTGCTCATCCTCACCTGGAATAAGAGTGGGTGCATGCACTTCTATTTTGTCATTCATAAAAAGTAGTTGCAGCTAAAGATTCACATTCTTTTTGATTAATCCGCAAGTTTGAAAAAGCACAAGGAGAAGGTGGCATCTCCAAACACCTCTCAGTTCACTTTAGTATTATAAAATCACTGAATATTCACATTTGAGAAGCTGAACCCTCTAAAACCGTGGGCAGTTTTGATGTCTGTAAAGACTTAAAATAAACATTAAAGCCAATAAGTTTTCTGTCGATTGAGTAAATGATCAGTCGAAATAATCTTTTTCAGCTTTAGATTTCTGTAAAATATAATGAACACAATATTATTGTGTGATGGGTGTGTCTTATTATGCTATGTCGACAAATCTGGAGTTTTAGATGACAGCATCCGCCAAACACTGAACAATATATAAATATATCTTAAATCAAATGCAGCCCATAAGCAGTGGGTGTCAGTAAGAGCAGGTTAAGTCAGAAGAGGAGCCCGGACAGGATGTTATTATCGAGCACCGGCTGCTCCTCAGCTATATGCGCCTCTTATTCAATCAATATCCAGCGGTCTATGTGTGTGTGTTTGTGTGTGTGTGTGTTTGGGAGCTTTCATCTACAGTATCTGTTGATGTGAGCGAGTGAGGAATTAGAGGCAGGGAGGGGGGGAGAGTAAGGTGGGAGACACGAGGTTAAGATACTGATATATCTGTCCGAAGACATTTATTGCAAGTGAGTGTGAAGTATGTGAGATAAGATCTGATTTGTTTTGTTCAGTGCCGCCCCAGCAAGGTAAAAGACAGCCCAGTCAACACATTCACAGCCCCACACACACACACACACACACACACACACACACACACACACACACACACACACACACACACACACACACACACACACACACACACACACACACACACACACATTGGCAGTTCTCACACTTTCTGACGACATACCAGGATAAACCCATTGGGCTTCTAAGTTAAAACTAATGTTTCCTCCATGGAACATGTAGGTTAATTTGCAAAGATGTCAAGGGCTGGATGAGTAATTTGATGACTTGTTTTTAAAAGAGTAAATTGAAGAGTGTATATAGTGATGGATATTCAGTGTTTTAACAGGATCCCAGGTTGTTAGTGGTGATGCAGATTGGTGCTGAAAGAACTCTGCTACAGTTACATTTTAATCTGCCACAACAGGAAACATGTTTGTGTTGACATTTTGGTCAGCCAATGATTTATTTGTCTGGAAACACTGATTTATTTTTGTTTTACTTCCCCAGATGGAGGTTTCCTAAAATATTCTGGAGAACCTTCTGGTGTCTCTCCGTTTTCCTGTGCAGTGTGGTCTATTCGTGAATCCTTTGAGTGTGTGTGTGTGTGTGTGTGTGTGTGTGTGTGTGTGTGTGTGTGTGTGTGTGTGTGTGTGTGTGTGTGTGTGTGTGTGTGTGTGTGTGTGTGTGTGTGTGTGTGTGTGTGTTTGTTTAGCCATAATTTGTGGTTGAAAGCTGAGATCTTTGCTGACATGGGCACTGGGGGAGGGCGGTGGAGTAGAGGAGAAGTCAAGGAGGAGAGAGAAGGGCGATGGAGGGAGGGAGAGGGAGATAAGGTGAACAGCTCTCAGGTCACATTCGTTGTACACCAACGGGCGAGGCAGATTCCACCAGACAGGCAGGAAGCGAGCGAGCGCATGCATGACAAACGAAAAGAGAAAGAACAAAACAACGAGGCTTTGAGCAGAAAATTGGAACTGACAGACTTAGGCGTTTCACTGTAGACGGAGAGGTGAAGGGGTGGTGCTGGTGCTGTCCTTTTAACCCTGCAGAGTCAACCTCCGTGTTTGTCCCTATTACAGAGTGGGAATCCCCCTGTCGAAACCATTAACCCAGCGCACTGTGGGATACGATGCTCTGTTGGAGTTACCGAGGCAGTAGGTGGGTGATGGGAGGATGAGTCAGAGACAAGAAAAAAGGGAGAGAAACACAGGAAGAGAAAGAAGAAGACCTGTTTGTAATGGCAGATGTTGTGGGACTGGGAGACATGTTTGGCAGTGCAGCCCTTTAAGCACAGTCTGTTTATCTGGGAGTACCGTCCCAGCTACTGAGGACAATCTGCTGCTTTGGAACACAAATATATGTGTGTCTATCTCTGTATGCACATGTGCATGTGGGTAAAGAGGGAGTCGCCGCTGCCTGTGAGCTTGCAAAACATAAATACTGGGATAGTAATTGCATGATATATATCTGAGGATATGGATGGGAGGGGGCACACGCAGTTTGTGCCAGTAATGGAGAGGAGAAAATAGGGAGACATTTGTTCATTTCCTTCATCCTGAGAAAAACTTGCAAGTCTGGATGGAGATGGAGATCAGAGAAATATTTAGTGGAGGCAGAAGAAAAAGAGGAAGAAGAAGAAAGCTGGGAGCGACGGGGAAAGGAAGGAGCTGAGGGAGGATTGGGGATAGGCTGCCTCCTGTCTGTGAAGGAAAGAGCCCACGCTGCATTAGTTATTCTGTATGAACACACACACACACACACACATGCAAGGCTGAGTCACGAGCAGAGGGAAAATAAGTGAATGAATGGGGCTAACTGCAGCGTGTGTTACTCTCATACGATTTAGTTCCCCCCCCCCCGCTCTGTAGTTCTCCTCCACCACATTGCAGAGCCGAACGTTTAAGCTCTCAGATGAAACTTCCGTGTGCTCTCTCGTGTCTGTGTGCGCTCGCCCAGATTTCCAGCAGTGACGCGCTCGTGTGTGCTCAGATTTAAGCGTATTAGAAATAGCTGCCGTACAAATGAGATCTTGCATCAACACCCCTGTGGGGGGTCTGAGCCAAGCGAAGTAACGCCTGCAGCTCTCTACTGTTATCGCTGAGGCACCAGACTGAACAATGAACCACACGTACACACACACACACAGACACTCACACAAATGCGTAGATAGCAATTGTACACCACTGATTTTTCATGTTTTAACATATTTACTGGTAATTGCAAATATTTAACATTAATACAAAGCCCATTCCACAGCACACTACAGGTTTTTGATTGATTTCCTATCCTCCATCACAGTGAGCAAGTTCCATCATGCAGTTAAACACCACTGATGTATCTATTTGACCCCTTAATATAAGAGCTAATGGTGTTTGTGCCCAGGCCCTCGGAGCGCTCAGGAGAGGACGTGGACATTATCCTGACCAGACTGAGAGAGGTCAAAGCGTTTCGGAGGTTCCCGTCACCCCTTTTGGTGCAGATCTGCGCTTCTGCCTTCTATGAATGCCTGGAGAAAGGCATCACGTGTACGTACACAGTCACACACACAAAAACACGCTACAGTTGGATTAGGAGATATTGCTACGCTACAGAGAATTATACTCTTGTGTTCAAATGAATGAAAGTCAGGCTGCAGGAGATCTTTGATGTCTTCTTCTAAGAGCTTTTAGTGGGATGCTTTGGAATGCAAAGCACTGTGTTCAGGCTGATTCACATGTGCACATGAACCATGCAAATGTGAGAGGATGTGAACTCTGTGGGTTTCTGTATTGTAGAGCCAGACCAATGTGGATCCGCTACAGATATTAGGTAGTAAAACATTTCTAATACCAGTATATCAGCTGATCTGTGTGTCATAAAGAAATGGCAATGACTCCAGATGTCGTCATGAAACCATTTGAAACAGTTTAATGACAAATATCTCAATAAAAACAAAACACAAATACAATAAAAATGTAGAATTTGAATAATAATACAGAAAATAAACATATTTTGGAAAATGTAAACATGAATTGATATCTTTTCTGCATTGTTTATTCTGTATAATGCAAACACACATGTTTTACCTGGTTTACTGTATTGAATGTATTCTGACGTGCTGTTACTCCACTGTTTGCAGTGTTCCGACAGGGAGACATCGGCACCAGCTGGTACGCCGTGCTCTCGGGTTCCCTGGATGTTAAAGTGTCAGAAACAGCCAACCACCAGGTAACGTCATCAAATTCAATTCCTACTGCTCAGACTGGAGCTACAGACACAATAACCTGCTCACTTTCTGTTCCTGTTGTGTGTCAGTTCTGCGTTTATCCTGTGATTCATTTCAAATGAATCTTGGTTCATGGACACTAATGGACGCATTTGTTTCGAAAATACATTCCTCACGGCTTCCATTTACCTATTCCCCCTTGTACTATATTCTACCATAACCCTCCCTGTCAAGCGCCAGGCTGCTCTACGTGATGTTAGAGAGCTGGTCCTGCACGACTCCCTTCATTGCCGACTTTGTTTTACTACAGTAGTTTATGTTTCTCAGCTGCTTAAATACGCCGCAGCAAATCTGCCATGGCGCAGAAAACAAGTCCGTTGAGAATCGTGCTCTGGGCCTGGCTTTATACCCCGAATGTGAGAGTCTGGAAATAGCGTTATAATGTATATATAGAGGAGGAGAAGGACATGTGGGCGAAGGGAGAGAGAGAGCGAGAGAGGATTTGTTTCTTAGGGAAAGACAGAGATAAGGAGCCTCCCCATTGTGAAATGTCCCTTTCATGCACTGTATGTCGCCCTAAAGTGCCACCACTGGCCTAGTTTCTGTGGCTATATATGAAATGACAGTTTGGACAGCTGAAAAAAGGTTTCCATAGCATGCAGAGTATTTGTCTAAATCAATGTACAGCGTGGATATACTATGTGTGTTGTGTTGTGTGTGTGTGTGTGTGTGTTTACATTTCTCTAGCCTGTCTAGAGATATTTTCCTTACAGTAGCCTCTGTTTACCAATCCCTCATATTTGAATTCATATGCATTCATTTCCATATATTAATCCGTCTGTTCACCGTGTCTCTCCATGATCGTTAAGCAAACCTTAGACGTATTGATGATTATTACTGCTCTAGTGTCTCAGTGAGTTTATACTGGTATAAAACAGGACCATATCACTGACAGATGAACAAATATGTTTTGTTTGCGTGCAGGATGCAGTCACTATTTGTTCACTGGGGATTGGGACGGCGTTCGGGGAGTCGATCCTGGACAACACACCACGCCACGCTACCATTGTCAGCAGAGAGACCAGCGAGCTGCTGCGCATCGAGCAGAGGGAGTTCAAGAGCCTCTGGGAGGTGAGAGGGAGAGAGAGAGAGAGAGAGAGTGTGTTTGGAACTTCATGATTCAACATTATCTCTGTTTGACTCCTTTCGAGACAAACACGCATTGCAATTGTGCTTTTAACCACAAGAGGGCTGCCCACCACAACTTTGCTTTTTGTTCCCCTTATTGGATACACACCTCAGGGGACATGCAGCATTGAATTGTGTAAGGTACAGAGAGAGAAGGGATGGTGTAAATACTTTGTGTGTGTGGCACTGGATTGTTATGGCATCATTATGCACCAAACAAATCATGATGTGTGGCTCAGGTATCTATGAACTGATATGAGCCTATTTTACTGCGTTGGAATGAGAAGCAGTTACACAGGAGCCTGAGGTGATCTTTTGAAATGTCGTTGAGCCAGCGTAGATGACTATTTTAATAAATAGACTGTTTATTTGTTCATAATCTGCTGAGTATCCCGAGCGGTCACAGTTAGAATGTCAAATCCTGGCTTTTCTCATGGCAGATATTGTGAGGTCACTGCACAAAAATCCAGTGTAACAAGAATGTTTCTCAAAAGAGCACAAACCTCCACCAGCTCCCAACAGTCCCCTTATGAAACCACATTTAAATTCACTTGATCCAGATGTTTTATTTGGATCTGCACCTAATTGCACACGCTCATAAATATCAGTAATAATTATAGTCCCCCCAGATATGTCAGATTTCTTTCATCAAGATCCATGAACTATTCCCTGGGAAATTGATACAAATGCTCTCACAATGCTCAAAGGGATAAAGAACTCCTGCATCCGCACCTTTATCTGAACGCACTTCCATCTTTAGATGTTGTGGAAATCTGTTCAGCAGTTTTTCTATAATCCTGCTGACAAACAAATGTAAAATGTAACCTCTCTGGGCTTCTTCCATTCTAGTAATTAACATTAGTTCCTACATATGTACTTTTACTGCTACAAAAGTCAATAGGATCCAATTCTTCAGAAACTAATGACACATTCATGACCAAAATGCTTTTTAAGAGGACATGACCCAACTGATGCCCACTCGATACTTTTTTATTTAAACGGTAAGAAATAGATGTAAAAATGCAAAAACAATGATCTTTCATTTTGTGCTCAAAGAGAGACATTAAAATCTGTACTATTGATAGTCCTATTGGTATATTACAGATATAACTTAAATCATTAAAACACTTTTAAATGCATTTGTATATTAGATAAATTAATTCATGATGAGCAGTTCAGATATTGCAAACAGATACTATCATACCCTCTCCTGGTAGAATAAAAAGTACTCAGTAACATGGACTCTGGCGTCATCTTTAGGAGTTGGCAGTGTGGTCCCTGCCTCTCTGTGGGCCTCCTGGTTGAGGTCACCATCTCCATTCACAGGGTCTCACTTGGAGAGGAAGTCCTGGCAGAGCGGCGGGTCAGTTCACTGTTGCTTCCCACTCAGCACCCAGACCCTCGGCTCTGCGCTTTATTCAATCTGTTATTTTACATTGTCAGATCTGAAAGGTTCTATTTTCTTTTAGATTGAAACCTAATTTAGTTTTTCCACGTACACATCATTCCTTTAAACTTAGTGTGACAACACAATATAATACAGTTGCAAGAGGACATTTTATTTCTTATTATAGGCAAAACATTGATTTTTTGTGTCCTCCTCTGCACCTCAAAATCAGACTCCAAATCCACCCGGATACTTTTACTAAGCACATCATTGACTTTAAAGCAGTTGGACAACTTTATTCTTATTCCCTAAGTTAAAAAAAAAAAAGAAGCACGAAATGATGTATATGTGGCTTGAGTTACTGCTCTGATAATCTATGGTATATTTTAATTAAATTAATTAAAATAAAAAAAAAACACCATTGACAAAAGTGCAGAACATGCTAAAAAATATAAAATTGAACAAATATTTACAAATTTGAAACAGAGAATAAATAAAAAATAGAAAAAAGCAACAAACTGTTAGACATCCTACATATTTAGTATTAAACACATTCATGAATTTATTTGTATAATTTATGATAAAAATAATGACCTCTTCAATATTATTATTACTAGATGAATTAACAGGGGAAAAAAAATTTCATTTAATTCCACAGGAAATGTTAGAAGCAAGATAAGACAACAAGTGATCATTAAAGCGTGGGCGCCAGCCATCTTGTAGTGTTTTGTTTGTCGCCTAAGTGCACTCGTTCTCTCACTGTGTTTTCTATTTTAGGACAGTAGACATGAAGCAGAAAACATAGCCCAGGGTTGTCCTGCTTTGGATTTCATTCAGCTCATAGTAAAAGGATGTTTGTGTGCATGTGTGTGTGTGTGTGTAAGTGCTTGGGTTAATTTGTGTGCGTGTGTGTGGCGAGTGCTATAAAGCCTCAGGATGAATGTAGTCATGTGTTTGATGAAAGGATGAAAGAAAAAAGCGCTGCTCCATAATTCTAACACTAAGTGGCAGTGAGGTGAATAAACAGGGTGTAGATGTACAACAGCTTGTTCTTTCTGATGGATATGTGCAAATAAACAGTGTGTCAGTCTGCTGATGTGTCGCCTGGCTGGTTTACGCACACTCATCCCTCTTGGACGTGTCCCAGGTCAAGCTGGAGATCCTAGTCATCCTGGAGAGTTGTATACGGTTGTAAAGTGATGAGAACACAAACTGTCTGTGGTAAATCATTCAAAAAGTAAGATTAAGATTTACCTTTAGGTTTCTAAATGCGCTGGGGAAGTAATTTTAAAATGCACACGTAATTAATTCTGGTAGTTTTGGGCAAAATAATCATAAAATGTGACATAAAACGGAACAGGAATACGTTTCCTTACTTGTCACGTGGGCAATTAAAACCGACACATGCTGCTGAATATCACAGTCAAATGAATGAACATAATAACTCACTGACAAAAATAAATATTGAGCTGATGATGACTACATTACAATAAAGTTGATGATGGCACAGGCTACACAAATAAACAAACACTATTTTGTATTACTTGAGGGTTTAATTAATATAAATATTACAGCTGAAACATTTGATTGTATGAGAAGTACCTTGCAATTTAATTCAACTGTAAAGTTACATCGTCCTCTATATTTTGAATGTAATTACTGCAAAATCTAGAAATGGCCATAATAAATTAATCGTGCAGATGCATGTGTCCAACTGATTTTACAATAATACCATCAGTGAATTGGGCTGTTTCCTGACCATTACTGTTTAGTGGTAATCCACCCTGTAGTTTGTGCGTAATCCTGCTAGTGAACAGACAGACAGACGCAGACTAAGTCTATTTATGCATATATCATTTCCCAGTAGTATACTATATAGTATATTATAGTATAGTAGGATATACTGTGTATATATAATGAAGTCCAGAGGGCAGGTCAAGACTAACCTGGCCCTCTCAACCCATTTGTCTGGTCTGGTCCTGCTTCCACACCCACCACGACTGCAAATCCCACAGTGTTGTAAAAAGTCAAACAGTGTTCAGCATGAAGGAGAAGACTTGGCCCTTGTTGTACAGGACATCTGTGCTATTGTTATTATAACACAAATTTGTGGGGACTTTAAAGATAGTCTTCCTCAGACCTCCTTTCTACTGTCATCCTGGTCTAGAGAGGTATACGAAGTAAAAGAGAATAACATTTCCATAACAATGTATTTTTCCCCAGCTTCCTTCCTTTTTCATCGCTCCCTCCCTCCTCACTACTCCTTTCATTCACTTCCTCTGGTTGCTTTCTCCGTCTCTCCCTCCCTCTTTCTCTTCCACCGCCGGAGCAGCCCAGTCATACGGCGACTGAGATCACCGTGGTAACCTGCCAGGGGTAGAGTGGTTTGGTTCTTGGCGAGAGAGGGAGAGCGGGAGACGGAGAGAGACACTGAGGCGACTGTGTGACAGGAGGAGAGAGAAATAGAGAGAGTAGCTTGTTTTGAGCAGGATGCTGTCCTGTGGCATGTGTGTGAGTTGGAGCGGAGCAGAGGGCAGCTCTCTGGGGTTCTAGGCAGCTGAGTGTGTTCCCTCAGGTGAGTCCTGCTCCTCCACTGTCTGTGTCGTCTGGACTGTGCATGTGGGGAACATAATCCTTCACTCTCAGTTGTCATACTTTATGTAAATTTACATTGTTGTTGTTTTTTTTATATATATTTGTTATTGAAACCTCCTGAGATAGATTTGACTGTAATATTGGGCTCTGGTCAATCATCTGATTGTCCTCTTGGTTACAGAGAAGTGGTGTTTGTGTCAAACAGACGTCCACTCTGTCTCCCTCTCTCTCTCTGTGTGTGTGTGTGTGTGTCTGTCTGTCCTCAGAGGGCATGGGTTGCTTGGTAATGACCTTGCAGATGACCAGTGGCACATTCAGGCTCATAATTACCTGCTGTGTGGATTTAATGTCTCTGCTGTAGAAATGAAAACACAGTTTATTAATTCTAACAGCTGTAAGAGAAACATCTGCACACACAGCAGCATTGGTAGTTCTCATTAACCCCGGTTTAAATGCTGCTCTGTGTGTGTGTGTGTGTGTGTGTGTGTGTGTGTGTGTGTGTGTGTGTGTGTGTGTGTGTGTGTGTGTGTGTGTGTGTGTGTTTGTGTGTTATATAATGTTAGTTGTTCTGCATGTAAATGATCTTGGTTGTACAAAGGGCTTTGTTTTGAGGGGTATTTGCTGTGGGTGTGTGTGTCTGTGTGGTTGTGTGTCGACATGTAATGACTTTGACGCTTTATAGAAGACGATGTGGTAGAGTTGACCCATCGCAACAGTTGAGGTGTAAAATGTTTTAAAATCTGACACTGGCTGAAAGTGCCCGTGTGACTTTTTGTCTTTTAGAAGCATCGTCAGAGCCTGGCTGGACTGTTGGCCCCTCCTTATGGAGCGATGGAGAGTGGATCTAACAATGACAGTGAGCACGCACACACACACACACACATACTCACACATTGCGACTCAGGAGGTCGAGAGGGTCGTTCACTAACCAGAAGGTTGGGGAATTGATCCCTGCTCTTCCACTTTGCATCAGCTGTCCTTGGGCAAGATACTGAACCCCACATTGCCTCTGACGGCTGTACCGACAGTGGGTGAATGGTGTGTGATAGAGAAAACGCTGCGTATAAAACAGCTGTATAAATGTGTCTGTGAATGGGTGAATTGCGGCTTTTACTTTAACATCCTTTGAGTGGTTGTAAGAGTGTAAAAGCACTAAATATATTCAGTCCATTTAACATGAACACAAACACTGAAATAAAAGAAACACTGTAAATGTGGCTGATACGGAAAAAAGCATAATGTGCTTTAATGACTCTTATTACTGGAAAAGGAAAAAGGAGTTCTTCATGTTTTATTTAATGAATAGAGTGTGTCAAGTGCTCCGTCGTCTTTTTTTTACGATCCTCTATACCTGTTTCCCACCTAATCAGGAATCCTCGTGCAGGTTGTTTCCCTGCATGCTTTAGCATTTAGCAAATAAGCGATTTAATAAATGGTTTGTGTATTCTGCAGAAGACTTCAAATGCACCATGCTCATGCTCGTTTTTGCTCCTCAGGACTCACAGACAGAGAAAACATTAACTCCGACTCGGCAAACAAAGCTCACAACAAGGTAACCACCCACTCTGCCTCACAGTTGTCTTGGGTTTGTGTAGGAAGTAAAGATAACCGTATCCTTGAAATAAGCTCTGGTTTTTGAGAACTGGGTCTTTCCTCTCGGCAAACACAAAGCATGAATGAACCAAACCACCATGGCTGGGCAGCCTCAGTTTGTCTTTGATTCCTCGAGGCCTCTCTACTTGTGTCAGAATATCTGTGTTGACAGCTCTGCACGAAAATATGTAATTATATCGCCCAGTAGATTAGTGATGTGTGAAGAAACTTGATTAGTACGTATGTTGTATGTTGTATGTATGTTACGAAGAGCATGATAATGAACCTAGTGTAACGGGAGCACAGTGTCATAAAAGCGAGCACCGCTGCGTACGCACATGTTTGTGAACCAATCAGAATGTCAGAATGGATTTTTGAAAGGTGTGTGTGTTTTCTCTGTGAAGAGACAAGTGAGGACTCACAGCTGTGATCCTCTGTACTTATGCTAATGCTAACTAATGCATGCACATAGAAGAAAGATCCCATCTGCTCAATTAGCATGCCTTTCTTTGTTGTTTTCAATAGCAGTTGTGTGCGTGTGTGTGTGTGCGTGTGTGTGTGTGTATGTGTGTGTGTACACGTCTGCTGGTTTCCTCTGTCTGAGATGCAGGTGTGATCTGCAGGGTGTTTGCTATGTGTGCAGTGTTTCCTGTTATGAGTGCTCCATATATATCACTTGCAGCGATCAAAATCAAGGTCAATTTTATGTTATTACTGACATTTTCTCCAAAACATTAGTCTGTCAGATGAAGATATTTAACTTGGTAAATTGCTTTATCTGGCACAAACGTTGGATGACCTGATTAGAAGTTGGAGGTCAAAGGTCAAAGTCAAGCACCACCTGGCGACTATACATGGGACGGACATGTAGACATATACGTACAAACATTAAAACACACAGTGTTGGTGGGACAGCCCGGGGCCGCTGCGTCCACACGTCCTTGCAAACGCCTCAAGAGAATCCTTTCAAATATGGACTCGCAGATGAACTGATTAGATTTGGATTTTCAAAGGTCAAAGTCACAGCAGCATCACTAAAGGTTTTCGGCCTCTTGAACATGATGTCTAAAGTCTGCCTCGTCACTTGGACTCAAAGATTAATTCATCCTATTTCACCGGTTAAAGGTCATATGAATCTGGAAAAAAATGTCTCTGGATTGAAAGTGCACTGGTTGGCGGCTGTATAAAAGAGCGTGGCGGTAATTCCAGTCTTTTAGATGTGGATTAAGATTGGTTTTACATAAATGTTGCAGCACAGAGGAAGAATAAAGGATTGTAAGTGTTGCCTCTTGGATTCCAATTAACACCCCTTCACTCTGCCTCCCTGGTGTTCGGCAGATTCCCTCAGAGAAACTGCAGAGAGCCGGGAAGGTTCTACGTAACGCCATCCTGTCCAGAGCCCCGCACATGATTCGAGACAGGAAGTATCACCTCAAGACTTACAGGTAGGATTGTTTACAACCATACAGACTGTGTGTATTTTTACAGAATTTTACTATTAATGTCTCTGCGGTTTACTATTTGTGTAACCGTGTGTTTTCCTGTGTATTGCAGACAGTGCTGTGTTGGCACGGAGCTGGTTGACTGGCTGGTGCTGCAGAGTGCATGTGTGCTCACACGGTCCCACGCTGTCGGGATGTGGCAGGCACTGCTGGAGGAAGGGGTGCTAAACCACGGTAGCTAACACTTTGGGTGTTTTTATGACTTTCTCATCATGGTGCATGCTGCTAAGTTACTTACATCACATAGTTGTCATGATGTACTGCAGGGACTTCCCAAACCTCTGCCACAAAACAGCTGGTTATTACTATGCATATCGTTTGATGCATAAATTCGATTTTAGTGCTTCTCAGAGTAAAAAATGCAGGCTAAATTTGAGGGTTTTGAATCTGAACATCATTCACAGTGAATGTTAGAATGAATTCCAGAGGGAAAATTAACTACAAGTTTTAAAGCATTGATATAATATAAAGATTTAGTCTTGATTAGATTCACACACTTCAAAGATGATTTCTGAAATGATGTTTTGAGATGATAAAAAACAAACAAGACAGAACTCTGTTTGAATGTTTACATGTGTCCTTTGACACGTGTGTTCTTGTCGTCTCGCACTTCAGTGGACCAGGAGCTTGGCTTCCAGGACAAGTACCTGTTCTACCGTTTTCTTGATGATGACGAGGAGGACACGCCGTTGCCTAGTGAGGATGAGAAGAGGGAGAGTGAGGAGGAGCTGCCGGAGACCATCCTCTTCGTCGCTCAGATTGGCCCCGATGCCCTGCTGCGCATGATCCTCAAGAAATCGTTAGTCAGCCGATTATAGTGCATTTACATTACACTAGCAACACATTATGAGTTGATATAATTATATATATGATATGTATATATAAATATATATATCATATATTCATGTGAATTAAGGAAGCTCATTTCACCATCCCTACTTCCTGCTGCTTTTTATATGTAATTTACTCCTCTATGGCAATATTATCTGTTTTTCATTTATACTGTAGAGAACCAAATCAAATGTAAAACCATTATATAGCTTCATCATTTCACATGATGATAATACCGTATGCTACATTTATGATAAACTGAATGTTATATACAGTATTATCATAGTGAGTATTCTTCAAACCACTTTAGCATTAAGATGTGTCATCTGCAATATCCTCAGCATGATGAGTGGTGGAGTGCATGCATGAGATGTTGGTGAGTTCATTCTGACTAACCCCTGTGTGTGTGTGTGTGTGTGTGTGTGTGTGTGTGTGTGTGTGTGTGTGTGTGTGTGTGTGTGTGTGTGTGTGTGTGTGTGTGTGTGTGTGTGTGTGTGTGTGTGTGTGTGTGTGTGTGTGTGTGTGTGTGTCTCTCTCCCTAGGCCTGGTCAGAGGACAGGAGATGACCTTGAGATCATCTACGATGAGCTGCTTCACATCAAGGCCTTAGCTCACCTCTCCAACACTGTGAGTCAGCCAGAGGCTCCACTTCTCTTTTTAAAGGCACCGCACTGGTTTAACTCACCAGAACCACATGGCACAGTTTTTTTTTTGTGAGTTTAAGCGTTGAGGGAGAAGTTGGTGTCACAGGCGATCCTCTTACCAAGGTAAAGGGTAAAGCATTCGCCACGTGGAGGAGGTCTCGAATCTTCACAGGCTCAAGAAGTGATTTTCCTGCTAGATTATGAACATGAGCAGCGACTCGATGTTCTTACAGCATTGCAAATCACAGGAAGCACATTCATAACCACAGGGCTTACATTTAACCAATTAAGACATAATAAGTCAGCAATGTTTTTATAAATAAATCCTTTGGATCAGTATATTTTATGTGTTAATTTAGCAAAGTATGGTGAGAAATCCTGTCCTAAAACATTTTTAGTACTTTTATCATTTATTACAGTTAATTGACTTGCATAACCTTTTAGCTTAGGTTGTACAGAGTTAAGTGATGTCAAATATTTAACATTTAAGAAATGACATCCCATTAAAAACCAATGCAGACCACTATTCCAGGGTTGACTAGTTTTTAGTCCCACTGACCACCATTCATTTTCTGAATACAGTGCTTATATATAGAAATTACAGCACGATAAAAAAAATGTACAAGGAACTTTGTCATTGTACTTTCATTATGATCTTGTCATTGAAAGATATTGTGATCTGCTAAAAAACAATATATAACCTTCATTTGGAAACTGTGTTTTGTGCTTTGCAGGTGAAGAGGGAACTGGCAAGCGTAGTGATTTTCGAGTCGCATGCAAAAGCTGGAACCGTGTGTGAGTTTTCACTTTGAATGCATTTTTGTTTGTGTAGCAGTTTTGGTGTAGGCTCCAATTTGAGCTATTTTTCTTTTCTCTGTGTACACACAACAACATGATTTCAGATCCGTGGGCTGGGAAGCTAAATGAATTTTAAGAATAAAGAACGCCGACCTGCTAAATAAACACTCCCAAGATATGTTGATATTTCTACACTTTGGGATTAAAGCATGCTGAATTAGCAATAAGCATTTCCTGTTTTTATTATTTACTGTTATACTGTTACACACATGAGGTATGATGAGCATCTCTATCCTTTGATGTCACAACTTATTTATAGACACTTGCTTGCGATGGACATTGGAGATAATGATGTCCTCAGGAACTTTGAGTCAGATTCCAAAATATCTAAAAATATGTGTATCATGTCTGTGTGTTTAGATATTCCTCTCCTCCCCCCGGGGGAGAGAGCGCCTGCGGTTTGAAATGCTCTGGTGTTCAGGATGAATAAGAGGTTTAGTCACGTGTGTACATGTCCTCTTTATCTTCCAGTGTTTAACCAAGGAGAGGAGGGCACATCATGGTACATCATCCAGAAGGGCTCAGTCAATGTGGTGATCTATGGCAAGGTGTGTGTGTGTGTGTGTGTGTGTGTGTGTGTGTGTGTGTGTGTGTGTGTGTGTGTGTGTGTGTGTGTGTGTGTGTGTGTGTGTGTGTGTGTGTGTGTGTGTGTGTGTGTGTGTGTGTGTGTGTGTGTGTGTGTGTGTGCGCGTGTGTACGCATGCGTGCATGTGCTTGAATGCATTCACCCACCTACATGTTTAAGATTTGCTGCTCATTGTGTCTGTTTGGATCCGAGCAGCAGTTTGCTGGTGTTTCCCTGTGAGGCCGGGAACCACCAGTAGAATCTGCTCGTGACTCATCACTGTGATTAAATGGCTTCAGGGATTGTCCGCATACACAAATTCACACCACACAACCACTAGACAGGCACATGCACTGTTCGTGTTCATGTGTGCGCACGTTGATCACACTTTTAAAGTACATACACAAAGGTATTCTGCACACACACATACATATACACATAGGTACACACACACATGATTCATCCCAGTCTAAAGTGCTCCTGCTCCTTTCTGATTTTTCCTCAGGCCTTAAGATAACTAGTGACCTGTTTGTGTTTGAGCTCTGTTTATATCTTGTTATGTGTCTGTCTGTGTGTGTGTGCCTCAGGGTGTTGTGTGCACACTCCACGAGGGCGACGACTTTGGGAAGTTGGCCCTGGTCACAGATTCACCTCGAGCTGCCTCCATTGTCCTGAGAGAGGACAACTGCCACTTCCTGCGTGTGGACAAGGAGGACTTCAACAGGATACTCAGGGTGAGAGCTGGACTCTGTCCTGACTCTGATGGGACACACACTGAGTTACACAAGCATCCAATTACTCCAAAGTGTTCACAGAGTCAGTACTGAATCAACTGTGTCAACCTACAAGTCAAAATGTAGATGTAATCCACTGTACTCCTTGTAAATGAAAGGAAATCCCATAAATTATATTATTCAGTCTGTCAAAGCTTTATGCTGCACTGTCTGGTACTGCTGTACAATGGTTGTCTCCCCCCACTGGTATATAAGGTGTATTACATTTAACCTTTTAGAATCCTGGGCTAATCTGGCTGTTTTTGCATGCTTTAATAATAATAATAATAATAAGAAGAAGAAGAAGGATAAGAATAAGAATACATTTAATTTCTATGGTGCTTTTAACAATGCTCAAAGACACATAACATAGGGTTAAAATATAATGCAGAATAACTCTAAATACAAATCACATGTTAAATATAAGATTTCCATTTAGCCTTCATACACCACATCAAAACAATGTTTCCCTTTGCCAAGGTTTGACATCTGTCTTTCAGCACAACATTGCCTATACGACAAACAAGTTCTTCTACTTGGCACAGAACACACAACACACATCACATGATTTGATCACACCGGCGTGATCGCAGACAGGGTTAGCTTCCTATTTGACGTGCAGTGACCCTGTGTTGTGTGTTGTGTGTTGTTGTTCCTGCAGGATGTGGAGGCCAACACGGTGCGTTTGAAAGAACACGAACAAGCCGTGCTGGTGTTAGAGAAGAGTCCCCGAGCCTCCACCCAGGGAAGCATCAAGTATGTGTGTGTTTAGAAGCACATGTCCGCATGTAGAACCAACAAATGCACATACTGACGTAGCTAGAAGTAAACAAAAAAACGTATGTGCCAATCCCTCTTTCAGTTTTGCTTTAAAGTGTTGATTTGTTTTATTGCATCACTGTTGAAGGTACACTGTGATATCAGGAATGCCAGAGAAGATTCTTGAGCACTTCCTGGAGACCATGAGGATGGACATACATCACAATGATCCAGGTAGCCGGAAGAAAATTATGGATTGGATTTTAAAAGATGGTTGTTGAGGATATCTTGTGTCATACATTGCATATAATTGTAGTATATTGGGAGCTCCTCATATTGTTCAACTATAATATTTTTCCTCTGAAACATCGCATTTCTGTTGAGCCCAGGTAGTTTATTGTGATATTATGTTGTAGGCCATGGATTTATTTAATGAAATTTGCACACTGTGAGTTATGTTTTTGTTTACCCTCAAATTAATCCTTTACTTAATCCCCAAAACACGGATGTTGTTATACATATCAGAGGTTGTGCAGGCCCGAAATCAAATGCATTACAGTTAAAGATGGAAGATTAGATAAATAAAAGGAATGGCTTTTTCACAATCTTTTTTTAGCCTCCTAATTCTCTTGCACTTCATTTCCTTTGTTTCCCCTCTGACTCTCTTCCCTCTCTTCCTCTCCTGTCAGACCCAGCAGTGGACGATTTTGTCCTCATGCAGTGTGTCTTCATGGCCAACAGCCAGCTCTGTCCTCTGCTCATGGCACAATATCCTTTCTGCCTTCACGCTCTCTTGCTCTTTCTGCCCTGGTACTTCGGCATTTTCCTTTTAAAACTCATATTATATCTGTGATACCCACTTATCAAGTGCACTGACATATCAGAACAGTAGCCAACATGTTATGTTGACAGCATGTCAGCGGGGCCAGTTGCAGCTCTGCTTGTGGAAGCGCTGAAGCAGCAGTTTGCCATCCAGCACTAATGAGCTGCTGACTGAGTCCTCACCTCCTCACACCATAGTAACAAGTTGTAATCCCAGACGAGAAGGTCTTTTCTTGTTGTCTTAGTCATTGAAGTGCAAGTGCTCAGCTACTTGTGTTTTACAGCGGCTGCAACCATGATTACACAATATAAACAATAAACACTGCCCTCATTTTTATTGAGGGATGCAGTGAAGTGAATTTATTACAGCCACAGGCTGTTTCTAATGATGGACGACATGTCTCCACTTCTTCCCACTCTCTGGAAATGAAGCCCAAATATACCAGAATATGAACGCTGCCATCTTAGAAGGCAGAGTCTTCACAGTAGTATCTGGGATGGAGTCGCAGTAGCAAGGTCTCACCGACACACGTGCTTGATCAAGTCAGTCTCACCTGTCAATCATGACGTTTCACTCCATTCTAATAGCATCAAATAACTAATTAAAACCAATCTTGCCAGAAATGTCTTTAGGTGAAGAACTACCTTAAATGAGAGAAACCATCTTTGAGAAAAAATTAAATGATTTCCACTTTGACTATTGGTCAAAGCCCCATCCACAATCTATCTATATTTGTATTCATCTTTAACCTCGTGTGCACCTACCATGCGGTATCCCCACCCGGCTCTGAGCAGGAGAGGTTGGAGTATGCACTGAACAGTAAGAGGAGGGCCCTGGTTATCACCCTGCGCTGGGCCAACACACACTCATACCTGCTGCAGGAGGAACCGGCCGCACTCGCTTTCCTGGAGGTAAACCCAAGCAAAGTTTCAAAAGTAGTAAATCACACCACTTGCACATGTGATGACTGTGCTTCCTTCTCTCCGTCTCTCTGTGCAGGAGCTGTACGGAAGTCTATCAAATGACTCTCGGATGCTGAGAGCTCTGAAAGACTTAGTGCCTGACCTGGAGAAAATCATCAAATTACAGTAGGTTTTCAGCTCCCACGCATTCAACTTTCTCTCCGTGTTTTATGTTCCAACCCCAGTTAAATGTGTTCATTGCATCTTTATGTCTACACTTCTTTTACTTTGTAGTTCAGAAGAAGCCAAAGCAACAAAAAAGGTACGTTCAGACCAGTGTTTTTAGAAAATGCTGCATCACAGTGATGCAGATACTCACATGTTGCTCTTTGTAACTTTGACAGAAAACCCTATTACGACAATTCAGCGACGGAGAGGAAAGGCTGCAAAAGAAACAACCCATTAGGAATCAGGACGACAGTAAGTACAGAAAATTCAAATCTTCAGTATGATCTCATTGTATCTAATGTAGGACTTGTTTCGTTTGTTCTGTGTGAATGAATCTTCATCTTGGACATTTGATCAATTCACCAGATGTGATCACATACCATGTAATTGTATTTCAGGATATTTTTGTTTTGTTTGTGTGGTGTGTGTGTGTGTGTCTGTGTGCGTGTGTAGTCCTACTAAAGGTCTACTGCAGCGATCACACATACACAACCATCCGGGTCGCCGTGGCAGCAACGGGAAGAGAAGTGATTGCTGCTGTGGCCGACAAACTCTGCATCACAGATGAGCTGGTGTTGGTCCACCTGAGCTCTGCCGGTGGTAAGAACACTCAGCTGCTTATTGTACATGAATGTACCTTAAAAACTGATCCAGGATGTTCGAGGTGTCTGTGTGCAAATGTTGGGACATATCTGGGTCCTGCTGCTGAGCGATTTCCCTTTCGTGTTACAGAAAAACTAATGTTGAAGCCAAGTGACGTGTCAGTGTTTTCGACTGTGAGCCTCAACGGACGATTATTTGCCTGTTCTCGTGGACAGCTCAGCAGTCTGGTAAGAAGACATTTTGATTGAACTGGTTTATAGCACTAAAGACAAATATTTGAAAGCATACTGGTCAAAGAAACAACATATCAAAAACAAGTGGAGTTGGAAATGTGATAACTGTAAACTTGGACAAAACCACATGTGTAAATGTGTCCCGATGTGTGTGTGAACCTGGGCTCACTATTTATATATTTGTTTTGCTTGTGAATTTATATGTGCTCTTGTTCTTTGTGTGTGTCTCAGACTCCTCACCCGGAGCAGGAGGGCCCCACTGCAGGATCCATGTCAACCTTTGAGCTGATGAGCTCTAAGGACCTGGCTTACCAGATGACCATGTATGACTGGGAGCTGTTCAGCTGTGTACATGAGGTATCACACGTGCACATACACACTGAGAACAACCTCAGGCCAGTGGTGACCAGATTACAATATGTTACAGGCACAGTCTTATAGTCGGATAACAGTTTGGATCATACATATGTAACCTTTCACTCAAAGTTGGCTTTTACAGGACCTGTCCACTAGATGAACTCTAAACCTACTCCTCCTCCTCCCGTCTCCTCCCGTCTCCTCCCGTCTCCTCCCGTCTCCCCTCAGCACGAGCTGCTCTACCACACGTTCGGCCGGCAGAGCTTCAGGAGAACCACGGCGAATTTGGACTTGTTCCTGCGGAGATTCAACCAGGTTCAACTGTGGGTGGTCACTGAGGTGTGCCTCTGCGGACAGCTCAGCAAGAGAGTCCAGCTCCTGAAGAAGTTCATCAAGATAGCTGCGCAGTGAGTTGGACCTGCTGCCGACTGTCACACGCTTCACATGCACGTCGTTGTAGCACACAAGCACTTAGAGGAGGAGTTCCTTCATTTCTTCGCTTCATTTCTCGCTTGATTGTTTATTTGTCTGCAGCTGTCGAGAGTTCAAAAACCTGAATTCGTTCTTTGCCATTATTATGGGGATGAGCAACCCAGCTGTCAGCCGACTGACCCAGACGTGGGAGGTAAAACGTCTTCCTCCAGAAACGCATCGATCTCAAACCTCCTTTACATTCTCTTGTTGCTAAACTCACTTCTCTGTTTATTGGCAGAAACTCCCCTCCAAGTTTAAGAAGTTCTATGCCGAGTTTGAGAGCATGATGGTAAGCTCCCAAACAAAAGTGGCTTTTGATTATGTCTGTAATGGGTCAGTTCAGCTTCACTACACACTGGTGGTAGTTACGGGGTTTGAATCCCTATTTGCAACCACTTTCAAATCCGCTAGATCCAGATAATCATTTGGATGTGCACCAAATTGCACACACTTATAAAAATCTGTCTGATTTATTCATTAAGATTAGTAAAAATGTCTTGACAACCTTATCTCGCAATGTTGAAGCTAGTGATAAAAAATTCCTGGATCTGCACCAGAATTTAATGGGTTCTTTCTTGGCCCATGTCCCATCATTACACCAAGTTTCATGGAAATCTGTAAAGTTGTTTTAAACATTATCTCAGAGGTAAAATCTTACTGCCTGACCCGATATCATCACATCATCAGTGCTGAGAAAGAAAAGCAAATAGTGTTTTTCATCATCATGGTGAACCAACCTCTACATGTATTAGGTATTAACTCTGTCACTTTGTCTGTTAACAGGACCCATCCAGAAACCACCGGTCCTACCGACTCACTGTCACCAAACTGGAGCCGCCAATCATCCCCTTCATGCCCCTCCTTCTCAAAGGTATCAGTCACTGTGAATGTCGACGCGTCCGAGTACATCCGTATCTGTGTCTCCTGGAAAACATTGTGGGACAAACATGGCCGCCATTCATTCTCAGTATTTCTTTTCAGATATGACATTCACACACGAGGGCAACAAGACATTTATTGACAACATGGTCAATTTTGAGAAAATGGTGAGTTTCTGTGTGCAAAGAAAAGGCTAAATGAGTTTTCTTTAGGATAATAACAATAATTTGTACTAATAATAATCAGTATCTTAACAGTGTCATATCTTTCCTCACTCGCACTCGACCAATATTCTTATCTCTTTATTTCCTCAGCGTATTATAGCTAACACGATTCGGCAAGTGAAGCATTGTAGAAGTCAACCTTTCAGTGAGTGCTACTTTATTTATCCCATTTGTCTACTGCTTTTTATTGTAAATCCTTCAAATCACGTTTTCTTCTTCCTCTCCACTTCTTCAGATCCCGACATTTGCCAACCAAACAAAAACCAAGCAGAGGTGCGGGGTTACGTCAGGAAGTTCTGCGTGATTGACAACCAGAGGGCGCTGACGCAGCTCTCCTACAGGCTGGAGCCTCGGCGGACATGAGCTCCAGACCTCCCACCGCCATCGCCTTCTCTGTGACGTTAGCATTAGAAAACAACAACAACAAAGACAAAACACACGTGTTACCTGGATAGAAATAATACAACTTGAATTATCAGTAGCAAATCACAACAGTAAATGACTTAAGCACTGTCATGGACTCTTGTGGATCCAGGACTTATACTGTGCCATTAAACGCCTCTTCTTCCTGGACAGACAAACTGTTTAGCTGCTCTCCCGTCGCCGTGTCTCAGCCCCCCCCCCCAGACTGATGGTTTATTAGCTGTTGCTGTTTGGGACCTGTTAGATAGAACTGTAATGTATAGAACTTGAATCAATATCCTGCATGACTGAACTTCATAGGCTTTGCGTTCTATACAGTGGATTTCTATCGGAGTGTCCTGTGATGTTGTGCTACACCCCCCCACCCCCCCGGATGAGCCTTGTTTACAATATATTACTGTAGCTGCCTGTCAAGCAAAACCATTCTCGTGACGGCCCGACTCAGAGACAGAAAACACAGAGGACCCCACAGACTGTAGTGAAGACTCCTCTTTTCCCCTGTGGAATATACAGATGAACATCCCACTTATTTACTCCATAACCTACACGAGCGTTTCTTTAGGATTTAATGTCCTTTAGGTGAATATCGATGTCCCTTAACTAGTCATATAGAATTCCAAAGCTACTTAACAGAGTATTAGTCAGATTAAAGCCCCAATGATATCGCAAAAAGTGTTCCAATTTGTCACCATGCGACTGTGACGAATCTAAACGGTAGAGAGCCTCCCGCACTCTGAGGGGAAATCTCGTCATCTCCCGGTTTGTGTTCAGTCCGTGTTCAGTAATTTTATTTTTGTATCCGTGGGTGTAGAATTTGAGTGTGTTCTTGACATCGACGTGTCATTAGTTTTCCTTTGAACTCAGGAGCTTTTGATGTGATGGTGTGTCAGTCGAGAACTGTCCCCCCCCTCCCCCAGAGCAGCCTGTAACTGTACTGTTTGTGTGGTCTGCCTTGTAAATAAAAAAAATAGCTAATTTAACAGTGAAAATGCTCCGATCACCTTCTTCAAAAAGTGTGTCCTGCCCAAAGTGGTGCCGAAGTTTGGTGATGCCAGTCGTCTGTTCAACACTTGGATCCAGCGAGAATAGATCTCAGCTACTGGAGACATCTGCTGCGGAGCTAAATTATGTTTTCATCACTTCCTGAACGGAAGGCGCAGAGTTAAGGTTGCACCAACACGTCCAACCTGTCTAACAATAATCTTTAATACACACACAGCTACTTCATCATCTATTTTACACGCCGCACAGTCTGTGAGATACGTTTATAATATATTCTATTGCTCTGGAGGTAATGAGTCAAGTCATCGTCAAGTGGCATCACTTAGAGGACACTATTTCTCTTTTTTTAATGGAAGACCTGTGTTTAAAAGAGTTGTTGTAGAGTTTGAAGGACATCGGCATTTACCACACAGTGAGGGTCTAAATCAAGGTAAATCATGGGAAATGTAGGAGGAGCTAGGGGTTTTGCGGCTCGACCTATGAGCTTGATTCAAACTAGGGTCTAAAAGTTTGGATATCTTAGCCTCTGATGCATCTTTTGTATACCACTGGAATTTCTCTCTTAAATAGTCAAGCTATTCATGACTAAATATTTTTCTGTAAATGGAACTTTGTGGCTTGGGTAGCAAGAGACTTTGCCACAAACTTATACCTTTGTTTTGCAATATGAGGATTAGAGATGGGAAAGTAATTCCTCTATGGTCCATTAGATCTGAGTGAATAACGCTGCACTATAACACTGACTGTCACATGATCTCTGTGGGTCTCTTGAGGTCACGACATGATCTTCGCTGCTGCACCATACACGGCTCAAGTCATTCTCTTAGAGCACTAGAGAACTAGAATGGCTCTCAGTAGAATGAATAGGCCCAACAGTCCACTTAAATTCAATCACACCTTGTAGTTAAGCCAACAAAACAATGCAGATCATTAAATCCTAATTTCCATTTGCAGATTTTTTAAAATCAAGATCCATGACTTATTACCTGGAAAACCAGTGAAAATGTCAAAAAAACCACCACCACACAATGTTCACAACAAAGAGAAAGTAATGAACCTTCCACAAGGTTTCACTGAAATCTGTTTAGTAGTGCTTGTGTAATCCTGCTGACAAACAAACAAACGGACAGGGGTGAAAACACAACCTCCTTGGCAGAGGTACAGTATCTAATAGTTGGAGGTGCTGTGGAAACCCATGGTTCTCAGAGGACGTAACCCTGGTCAATTTGTCTGTTAAGGATTTATCTCTCCACATTTCTGCTTTTGGCCAAACTTTACACACTTACCGTGCACATTTATGCCTCCCAGAGCAAAAAAACTCAAATGTGGGATCACTACAACCGTCTGTAGTGGCGTGGTGTCATCCTTTTGTTTGCATTCCAAGCAGCAAGACTCTTAAATTGATCAATTCATGTTTTTCTACTCCATCAAACGCTTCTATCCTCTGAGGTGCAACACTTCTACTAGCTACTAGCTACTAGCAAGCCTTCAGCCTTTTAGTCACGCTTCATGTATTTACTCAGTGAATCATGATCAAGTCTACTTTTGTATTTGATTACTGTCAACAAACAGAAAGTCGTCATAACTTCCCGGAGCTGATCTCACCTGTCCCCCCACGCAGTGATGTCACCGTGGCCGTCCTGCGTGATGAGGTCACCGGGTCATTCCTGTTGGGTTGAGTAACACACACTGTCCCAGTCTGGCTGCACTGGTGTGTGTGTGTGAGAGAGAGGGATGGATTTAGGTTTATGTGGCAGTCCTTGTTTCTGAATGATTTACTATGTCTGAGGCCACAGGTTAGAGCAGTATATCTGTATCTTTCTCTGTGTGTGTGTGTGTGTGTGTGTGTGTGTGTGTGTGTGTGTATGTAGTGTATGGGGGATCTTAATATAGCCACAGTTATCCAGGAAGGAGGAATGCCCTGCATGCCAGTGACCATATTTGAACAGTGTCTGCTCCAGGCCGACTGCACTGACTGCAAACCGTAACTTACACACACTCACCCCTTCATCCTCACGCTGTGTGTGTGTGTGTGTGTGTGTGTGTGTGTGTGTGTGTGTGTGTGTGTGTGTGTGTGTGTGTGTGTGTGTGTGTGTGTGTGTGTGTGTGTGTGTGTGTGTGTGTGTGTGTTCCTGCTCTGTACTGTAGTTCCACTGGACCACCACTACCAGGCAATGTAATACCTTGTCTAGTAGTGACAGAGGGGCTTCGACTTTTCCTGACTCACGGGGAGCAAACTTCTCTCTCTCTCTTTTCCAGCACTTTCTGCTTTCTTCCCTCTGACAATCTCTTGTGCTGACTGACAACATCCACTCCGACCCTGCCGAGGAAACTACTCCACTTCTCTTTATTCATCAACCTTCCACTCTCTCCATACTGATCCGTGAATTGTATATATATTTATATACTTTTGGAGCAGCAGCGGCTGAGGGCTTGAGTTTCTGGGCTCTCTCTGTGTGTGTGCGTGTGTATGTGTGTGTGCATGTGTGTGTGAGTCAGTATGCCATGTCGTCCCCTGGCTCGTCGTTTGTGCAGATAAAGCATGAGGACCTGCTTTTCTATGAGAACTGTGGAGGAGGCAGCTTTGGGAGCGTTTACAGAGCCCTGTGGATTTCCCAGGACAAGGAGGTGGCCGTGAAGAAGCTCCTGAAGATTGACAAAGAGGTGAGGGACACACACACACACACACACACACACACACACACACACACACACACACACACACACACACACACACAATATGAATATCCACATCACTGCTCTTAACATGAATCAGTTTCCACAATTTCCCAGGTTCTCTTTGAACTCGTACACCCACAGGCCTCCTCCTCCTCTTCCTCCTCCCCTGCCTGTCTGCCGTTGAACATGTGTTTATCTTAAACATACCACTCTTTGTCTCACCCCACCTCCTCCTGCTCTTTTGTGGATGGAGCACTTTTATTTATGCGAGGGCGAGGTGTGTGGTCACCTGGGGGGGCTTGAATACCCTGCAGGCCGGGCCGGGCCGGGCCGGGCGGGGTGATTCTCTGTGGAGTGCGAGCCCCTCGATGGTGATCCAAACATAATTTCCTTCCATGTTATTAATACTGAGGTGCTGGTGGAGTGGTGGAGCAAGTTCACAGGCCGGTGTCAGGAGGATTAAGGGCGACCTGTGTGTGAATCGATCATGTTACAGTTACTCTTGTGGCAGCAGGTTTCAGAAAGGATTCAGAAAACACACAAACTAATGCTAATTATTGAATGCATGCACTTGTATATATATATCTGTGTGTCGCACATTGAGGGACGACATAACGTTTTGTTTCTCGTCTGATTTATTTCTCTCTCACTCACTCACACAAACACATGCAGGGGGGGGGGGCAGGCGTGTTAAACTGTGTGTGTGCACTTTTAATGTAAATACAGACTGATGGATCAGGGGAGAAATGTCTGTTCGATGCCACACTGCTTTTAAAAACACTCACATTACATGTTTCGTCTGATTTATTTACACAAACAGCAGTGGAAGAAGTATTCATGTATTTATTTAAGTTAGAATAGATACACAGCACAATATTTACTCTATTAAAATGTAAGTTAAATGTTTACCTCAGTGCAGAAGTATCAAAATGTAAAAGTGCACATTATGCAGAATGACATTTGTGTTATATTATTGGATTATTAATAAGGATCTATTATAATAAGAAATATCTTATTCATCTCATTTGAGGTACAGTATTTTAAACAATAACATAAAAACATAATCAGTTTATAAATGATCATGTTTTTAACTCTTAATCTGAAAAGTATGTAGCCAGATATAAAGTGTAAATTCTGAACTCTGAAATGTTGTGGAGCAGAAGAATAAAGTAGCTTTAAATGTAAGATAAGATCAGGATGATTCCATGCTGAGGATATTCACTAGTTAAAGCAGCAGATAGTTAAAAGAACAAGTGAAAGTATAAAATAGAATAAAAACAGGCAATAAAACATAAAAAATATAGAGATACAGTAAGTACATAAAGTAGACCCTCCACTACAGTCAGAATATTATGGACCAAATAATAGTGCAGTGGCACAGGATGGTTGCACAATGAGCTTTGTATGACTCAGTATATTTATAAGTGCACTGATTTAACTGATATGTATGTACGTATGTATATATCCATGGACTGATAAAAATATATTGCTAGGTATAGTTTACAATATATATATATATGAAATGTATATAGGTTTAAAATACCTTAAAATAGTATTTGTGCTTCAAGGTTACTTTCCACTACTGCATTAACACATATAAAACTGTACTTGCACACAAACTGATGTTTGTACACACTGATAAAATACACGTGGAAGAAATGGTAATTAAACAAAATTGCTCTTTGGAAGAAAAACAATTTATTCAGAAACTATTATCGTTGTCTCAATGTGACATAGAATTGATGTTATGTTAAGCAGCACTTTGCATATTCCACATATCCGAAGGTTATGACCCGGAGTATTTGTCGCTCAGATGTTTGACGCGGCAGCGTGAAAGCTCTTTGTTTGGAGACTCGACCTGTTGTATGACAGAGGCTCAGACAACAGCTAGACGTCCCACAGACGCTTTCAGAATCTAGTTTACACATTTAGGTTCCCAGCCAATCAGGGGTGATTATTCTCGTCAAGGTCGTGTTTCATTGCCAGTGTCAGATATTAGGAAACTGAAGTTGTCTGCTAATAAAGTTGTGAATATGCCTCTGCTTCTCTTTCTCCCGTCTCCTCGTCCAGGCCGAGATTCTCAGTGTCCTGAGTCATAAGAACATCATTCAGTTTTATGGAGCTGTGCTGGAATCTCCCAACTATGGCATTGTCACAGGTCAGAACCTGCGTGTGTGTGTGTGTGTGTGTGTGTGTGTGTGTGTGTGTGTGTGTGTGTGTGTGTGTGTGTGTGTGTGTGTGTGTGTGACCTATACATCCTTTCAAATGTTCTCACAAGGACGTACAATCTGAACATATGGTTGTTAAATCTCTGTCTTCATTCAGGACAGAGGTTATCTTCTCAAATTATTATCTGTTAAGGGCTAACGTAAATAAGCAACATTAGGTCGGGTTAGGTTTAGGCCAGATTGTTCTTTCCTATAAAACTAGGGTTGGGGTTAGGGGTTTGTGTGTGTGTGTGTGTGTGTGTGTGTGTGTATAACTATATTAGTTTGTATTTGATCCTTGACGTGCCACTTACACACACACGTTAGCACATGCTCAGATGGCCGAGCAGTGTTTATGTGTGTGTTTTGAAGTATGGGTGTATACTCTAATGGCTGGTTGGTGCTGTGTCTCCTGGCAGGACATTTGTAACTGAGACCAGCATGTTTGGATGTGGTAGTAAGCCTGGACAGAGTCATATGGTCACGACACAGCACCGACACACAGCTGCAGACCCGTCTAGGTGTTGATGCAGTTGAACGTGAAGTACAAAGCTTACAAAATACAAAGCTAGCTAAATATACAAAAGTACAGTCAATATAAATGACAGGAGGTGGATTTTGGTCCCAGTGAAATTGTAAATTGTAACATGAAGTCATTTAAAAGTAAGATTTTTCCCTTTTCTACTCACTGGACGACACAGGCCTTTCACTGGACTGTATCCTGTGGGATTGGACTGTTTCCACTCCAAAATATTCTACATATACAGCATAAACTGTTTATAAAGTATGACGATGCTTCTCCACTTCCTCCCACGATCCCAAAATGAAACCAAATATCCCAGATACAAACGCTGCCATCTTACACATTGGGCACCAGAGTCTGCGCAGTAGCAATCAGTCGTAGCGAGATCCCACAGATAAATGCGCTCCACCAATCTCGAGTCAGTCTCAGCTGTAAATCGTGACGTTTCACTCTGTTTTTATAGCCTCTAATAACCAATTAAAACCAAACTTTCTGGACAATGAACAGTTGGTGAAACATCAGTGGGATATGAACTACCTGAAATGACTGAAAACGTTGAGAAAAATGTATTCTACCTGTACTTTGCCTTTTAATTTCCTCCATGTCCCATCTGCTAACGTGGAGGCGGCAGGATTTACAATATAGTGCAGTAAGTAACTAGATGGCGAGCGATACACTTAAGCTTCACTTTTGGGGGGGCCGTCATGTCGTCCATTTATTTATTTATTTATATATTTATTACATTCATCGACCAGACAAAACAATTTTGATGCAAACACAAAATCTCAAATCTTGAATGAAAAAGAAACAGAAAGAAGATTTTCTTATATAATCTGCTCCTCTTTCACATTAACTAACAAAGCAAATAATTCAACAAAATTAAAAATGTATCTTTATATTTATGGTTTCTCATGCATTATAATATCCTGAGTATAATATATTCTGCACTGCAGAAAAATGGCCCAACACGTAAAAGAGAAGCACCGAAGCTGTGATATCTGCTGGAGCTGCATCATTGTTAATACATTTATTATTTCAATAGTCAGTGTTTCAAGACTGTAAACAAGTGTCGCAGGTGAAATAAAGTCCACTATGTAATCTACTGATTGTATAGAAAAGGCAAAGTGACTGTATGACTCAAAGCACTTTACATTAAACATCACATTAACTTATTCACACACATTCATACTTATCTAAATGCACTTTTCCATCACACATCATTTACACTGACAGAACAGTTTAGGGTTCAGTGTCGTGCACAAGGACCAGAGGATCCCACCTTGTGAGTGGACGACCCGCTCTTCCTCCTGAACTACAGCTGCCCCATGAAAGTGTGTTTGTGAATGGAAACACTTTTCATAACTGTTCTCTCATAATAACCTCTGTTTCTGTGTGTGCTTACAGAATATGCCAGCGGGGGGTCTCTGTACGAGTACCTCTCCAGTGAGCAGAGCGAGGAGATGGACATGGAGCAGATCATGACATGGGCCATACAGATAGCCAAAGGTACAGCTGAGGGAATAAGACAAAGAAAATGTCCTTATGTCAGGCTTTTATCTCCTGGTGTCAAAAGTCCAGCGGCTTAGAGGTTATTACTCAGCTTTTAACTTTATTTATAATAAGTGTCTCTACATTTTGTCATTCACTGCAACAAGCTAAATAATAAATAAATGAATTAAATAAAGAATGTAAAATTATACACAAACCCAAAGTATTTCAGCAAATGTATGTGCTTTGGCCTCTTAGAAATAAGATTTTCACACTGAAGTAAAATATATAAATAGATAAGTTAGCAAATGACACCTGTGCTGATTAAGTTAGTAGATAGATATTTTCAGTTGTTCTCTGTGATGAGTTTTAAGGTCATTGAACAGATGAAAGTCACAAACAGCATCTGTAACTTTAACAGTTGGATTTGATTGACAAAAAGCAACTTGAAAGCTGAGCCCAAAATATGCAGGTTTGACATTTTACAATCAAACTACTGCCAAATCTTATCACCACAAAATAAATGTTACAATATGAACCCCCTAACCAAGTAAACTCTGTCTTTCCTTCAGGGATACATTACCTCCACGCAGAAGCTCCAGTCAAAGTCATTCACAGAGACCTCAAGTCACGGAACGGTAACATTTACGACACTTCCTTTTCTTTTGAACCTCTAAACATGAGATCATTGTGTCATCTGTCTGTTGTAGCACAATAATATTTAATGTCCCGTGGATTTGACTGGATTCTCTCTTTACAGTGGTGATGACAGCAGACAAGGTGCTGAAGGTTTGTAACAATGATTCTTTTATTTATGGACACTTATCACCACATATCAGTAATGTTCTGCACAACCTTTAACTTATTGCACAGATTTTAATATTGAGCATCATTTAATAATTTATTTACTTTTATATATTACATTTTATTGTATATTTGTATATTGCCTTTTCACTTATTGCTCGTATACTTAAGGTTTCTGTCCATATCTTTCCCTCTGGTTTTATGCATCAGTGCCGGTGAAAGCCAGCGGTCGGAGGCATTATGTTTTTTGGGTTGTCCGTCTGTCCCATTCCCGTGAACACGATATCTCAAGAATGCCTTAAGGGATTTCCTTCAAATTTGGTACAAAAATTCACTTGGACTGAAGGAGGAACTGATAAGATTTTGGTGGTCAAAGTTTACTGTGACCTCACAAAGCATGTTTTGTTATATCTCTGGAGCGCCTTGAGGAAAGTCTTTTGTTAGCCAAAGGTCACAGTGGCCTCACGATGTACCTTTATGTTTTTCTTGAACATGATATCTTACGATCAGCTTGAGGGAAGCTCTTCAAATATGGTACAAACGTTCACTTGGACTCAAAGATTAACTGTTTCGATTTTGGTCATGTGACCTTGCGTTGTTTTGAACACAATATATCAGGAGTGCCTGTAGGGAGTTTCATTGCATCTGGTACAATTCACTTGGACTGATTAACTGATTTGATTTCGTTGGTTTCGTTGATGTTTTTGGCCTCTTGAATGTGATATCTCAAGACTGCATGAGGGAATTTCTTCGACGTTTAATCGGTTCTCACTTGGACTCAAAGATAAAGTGACAACGTTTCAGTGGTCAAAGGTCAAAGGTCACAGTACCCTTATATGAATCTGGGGGGAAAAGTATATAGAAATATGTACACGGAAACTGCACTGTTTGGCAGAGGCATACAACTGCAGCGTGGTAATTCTAGTCTATTAAGAATAGAAACAACAAAACAAATTCCTTGGATGTTGAAAATCTACTTGGCAGTAAATCTGGTTCTGAATGTGATTCATTCAGTTTCAGCTCTCATTCTTATTTGTCCTAAGTGTCTTGTCCTCTCTGTTGGAATTTCAGATTTGTGATTTCGGGGCCTCTAAGTTCCTCTCCCACACCACCCATATGACCGTGGTGGGCACGTTCCCCTGGATGGCTCCTGAGGTCATTCAGAGCCTGCCTGTGTCCGAGACCTGCGACACCTACTCCTACGGTGTGGTGAGTGCTCCTTAAATGTTTGTTTTGTAAGGCCAGAAATCAAACTTCTCTACTCACACGTCATCAAAACGATTAAAGGAAACAAACAAACCCTATATGTGGCTCAAAGTGCTCGTGTGTGTTTGAATGAACCAACACAGTCTGCTCTGTGATCAGGTGCTGTGGGAGATGCTGACTCGGGAGGTTCCTTTCAAAGGCTTTGAAGGGCTGCAGGTTGCATGGCTGGTGGTGGAAAAACAAGAGGTAACACACACACACACAGTCTCTCTCACACACACAGAGTCTCACACACAGACAAGGCAGACAGACGAACACAAACACACAAAGGGAGCACACCTTTCTGAAAACCCTGCGAGCGTGTAGACCCACCAGAGCTGGTGAAGGCCGGGGGAACAATGCGATGCTCTCATGGTTTCCACTGTGAGGCTGGTGAGGCTGAGGCTGGATATTTTTAGGCCTGATGTCAGTTCTCTGCTCTTGTAAGGCCTGGATACACAGCAGTGGAGCTCGGCCAGACCCCCCCCCCACCCCCCACCCCCCCGGCTAAAGCCTTTACGAGAGAGAGAGAGAGAGAGCGAGGGAGAGAGTGGTGGAAGAAGAAAGGCTGCAGCCATAGGAGGCTTGATTCACAAGGGTTATGGCTGTTGGGGGATGATGGTTTATACATTGCCTGTGTTTCAGTTATTGACGCGCCCGAATCCCCTCCGACAGCCACACACACCCTCACATCGCGGGTCCAACAAACAACTCTGAGAACATGAATCCTGCGTAGCTGCTGGCTAATCTCCAAAATACTCTCCCTAAATAACTCACTGTCTCTCACCCTCTCTTTCCCTCTCCCAGTCTCCCTCTGATTTTCCCCTTCGCTGCGATACCTCTTCCTGACCCTCCGACTTGCCCTCTCTCCACTCGCGGCCTGTGATATTTTAGGATTAATCCCCACAGAAAACTGTTTCCATTTGCACTGCGGGGCTGTCTGGCCTCATTCAGACCTGTAGCGATAGTCATGGGATCTCAGTGCGGGGACAGGATCTCAGTGGCCTGTTGCTGAAGTTTACAATTTTACAGAAAGATGAGAAACTTTTATAGTCTCCTATTTTATGTAAAACTGAGAAGAGTACACATTTTAAATTCAAAAACTGATCAACGTAAAACACAATTTAATGAAAAAAAACGCATTTAACATGTTTGTAACAGTCTCCAAGTCTTATGTTTTGTTGTTGTTGTTGTTGTGTTGTTGTTGTCCCCGGAATAGTGAAAACATTTGTTTCTACATGAAAAAATCTTTTCCTGACAAGCTTAGAAAAGTCAAGATTATTCTGTATTAGACGTTTCTGTACATGTACTCTTTTAAAACTATGCTCTTATCATTGGTTTGAAGTGTGTGGGGCACATTGAGTTTCCTCTCAGCACCAAATTTAGCAACATCTTTAACATTGCAGGATAAGGGGTCCACAGTTTTTCCACCGTGATTCATGGATCTAAACTCAGGCACATTTAGGGAACTTAAATCTACAGTATGAGTGTGTGAAATGTGGTGCAGCTTGATTTTTTCGTTTTAACCACACTAGCAGCCTTCAGCACTATTTTAAGTTACCATGAAATCTGGTGCAGATCCTCATGCAGCCTGCTGATTTAGCACAAAGTGTCAGGACTTATTTATTTGTTTTAGTTTAAATAAATACTTTAAGTAAACACGGGCTTTAAAAGTCTGTTTATTTTGATATAAAAGAAGTTGGTCAGATATGTATAAAGAGGGAAGTTTCCTGCTTCTTGTGTTTGTGTGTCTGCATATCCAGAGACTGACCATCCCCACCTGCTGTCCTGCAAGTTTTGCTGAGCTGATGAGGAAATGTTGGCAAGCAGATCCAAAGGTGAGATAAAGGAGGATACAAAGATTATCTTACAGAAAATTAAAGTATAGCTCGCTTGTATAAAGATATTAAAAACTAGGATAACGTGAAGTTATTTTGACCTGTGTGCATGCTTGTACCTGCAGGAGCGTCCGCAATTTAAGCAGTTGCTGGTAACCCTGGAGGCCATGGCCAACGACAGCAGATTACCGGACCAGTGTAATTCCTTTTTACATAACAAGGACCAGTGGAGGTACACAAAAACAAACACACACACACACACAGGTTTGCAGACATACAAAATGAAGCAGTGATTGTGTATGAGAATGAGGCATCATCTCTAATTTCCAAGTTCAATAGAATCCCTGCATGCATACACACACTTATAGACAGCTCCGTGGACTCTAAAGCTCAGGGGAGAAGCTGAATGTGTGACCCTGTGCTCTACTTCAGTCTATAATAAGCTCTCTGGAAAGTGTCCATGAAAGAGATTCCTCTACTCCACTCTGCCCTCGCTCCGCCACAGGGAGAATGACAGGCGACAGAGGGGGGGGGGGGAAGAGAGGCAGAGGAGAAACGGAGTGTGAACCCAAGAAGAGGAGAGAGGGTTCAGGGAGGAACAGAAATGTATTGGGTCTGTGTGAAATCTAAAACACGGAGAATAGAGGGGGGGAAACAAGAGTGGACAAATGACAGGGGGAGAGAGAGAGAGAGAGAGAGAGAGAGAGGGGCGGTGGATGGAGCAGAGGAGAGGAGGTGCGAGATTCTGTGCATATTTAGCATGAGTGCAGCGAGGCAATCAATTCTCAGTGAAGTTTTGGGTACGGGTGGAAAAGCTTGGACAAGGAGAGGGGGAGGAGGAGCTGAGGAGGAGGAGGAGGGGGGTGAGGGACAGTGAGGGAGGTGAAGGGGCGGGATGAATGAAGAGGGAGGGAGGGATGGCTGGAACATAGGAGGAGGTATGGCTGTGTGTCCGATCTCTCATCTATATTTAGTTGCCGTGTGAGAGCTGATTGTGTTTGTGAATGCAAGCTCTTACACAAGCGCACTGACTCCACCAGTGACCTCCTGTGGCAATAGACAGCACTGCAGTCAAATATTAATCACCTGGTGCCATGCATAACTTTTTGAACACATAATACTGTATTCTGCAGGAAAAGTAAAGTAATTATGTCACACTTATCTCACTGGACACAGCATGTGTTGGATTTTCAAAGGTCACAAATTTCTTATGCAGTTTTGTTGTTAAATAATAATAAATGTCGCCCCATAGTGGATTCAGTTATCATTAGAGTGGGTTTGAAAAAGAGGTTTATCTGGATACAGTAAATGAAGAAATTAAATAATTAATAAGGAAGAACTTAAGGTAAGAGGGAATGAAGCAAGGAAGTAAGTAAGGAAGTTAGGAAGTAAGGACAGAATGAATAGGAAGTAAGGAAGGAATGAAGTAAGGGGCTAAGGAACTAAGTGAGGAAGTAAGAAAGGAATGAAGGAAGGAAGGAAGGAAGGAAGGAAGGAAGGAAGGAAGGAAGGAAGGAAGGAAGGAAGGAAGGAAGGAAGGAAGTGAATCTGTAGGGAGAATATTCCATCGTTTTGAAGTCACAAGAATGAAAGCACGGTCACTTTTAGATTTTAATCAGGGACGTGAGCTCTGGTCAGACCTGAGTGACCTGCTGTCTCTGTACTGATGGAGCAGGTCAGCGATGTAAGCAGGGACCTAACCATGCAGTGCTCTATATGCGAAAACAATTATCTTAAAATGAATTTGAAATTGGGCAGCCAGTGTAAGCATTTCGATAATAACATAAATAAATAATATATTTTAGCTTAAGTTTCTTTGGTACAAGTAGCTTTTTGAAACTGAATCTGTTGTTTGTCATTTTGTGGCTGCAGTGAAGTTGCGGTTAGGCAGAACATGCACCCAGCAGCTCATTGACGTTCTGTCTGTGCTCTACCTGCAAATACCACAGGTGTGAAATTGAGTCGACCTTGGAGCGCCTTCGCAAGCTGGAGAGGGAACTTTACTCCAAAGAGAAGGAGCTGGAGGAGCGGGAGAGGAGGCTCCGACTGTGGGAGGAGCGGCTGATGGAGAGGTCCAACATGACGCCCAGTCCCAACTCCTTACTCATGGAGCGCTCCAACATCTCACCAGTGAGTAAATCGGGAATGAAGTATATGTAGAGTCATCCAATAGCTTTTTATGATCTTGACCGTCCTCTCCTTCTCCTTCTTCACCTGACTAACAGTTCTTCACCCCCATGTCCATTGGCTCCTCTGGTTCTTTCTTCCGCTCGCACTCTCAGGACTCCAACAATACAGGGGTCAGCAGTGCCGGCGTCAGCAGTGCCGGGGTCAGCAGTGCCGGGGTCAGCAGCCTCCTCCGAACCCTCAGCAACGGAGACACAGAGAGGGGGAGCAGCACGGGGCTGGAGAGGGGGATGGGCTCAATTGACAGTGGGAGGCTACACGCCATGCTCAGGGGGTTACAGGGGAGGTTCGGAGAGGAGGTGGACGAGGAAGAGGAAGGGACTCTGGAGGAGAAAGGCTGGGGGCAGAGGGAGAGACACGATAGTGAGAGTTTGGAAGGAGGAAGAGTGCAGGTGACGCTCCGCAGCTTCCCCGGTGGCCTGGTGGAGAGGGAGGAGAGGACATGGGAGGAGGGGGACAGGGAGAGAGGGGGCATGCAGAGGAGCAGGGTGACGACCATAGTCCGAGGATACTCTGGTGGGTTTGGAGAGGCAGAAGGGGAGAGGGAGAAGGAGACAGAGAAGGAGAAGGAGAAGGAGGGAGTGTGGGAGATAGAACAACTCAATGAGAGAGGGATGGAGGGAGAGTTGAAGATTGAAGGAGGACGGCTCCCAACCATGTTCAAGGGTCTCCACGGGAGTCTGGGGGGCTTGGGGGACATGCTCACCTTAGACATGGATGACATGGGGGACATGGAGAGACGGGGGGACATGGACATGAACATGAACATGGGTGACCTGGGGGTGAAGGTGGTGGGTCAAGGAGTCAGGAGTGAGCTGGGGGTCAGGGGTCGCAGGAGTGACGTGGGAGTCGTAGTCCAGGGCATCAGGAGGGGGGACCTCAGCGAGTCCATCAGCCAAAAGATCAGGGGCGAGGTGGGTGTCCTCGGCCACTCGGGGGTGCAGGTGAGCATGCGGGCTTCGTCCAATCAGAACTCTGTGAAGAGCTGCAGCGTGCGGCACGGAACCAAGATTAACATGGCTACTGCTGCCATGGACATGATGGAGCTCGACTGGTCTGACAGTGACTAGGAAACACACACACACACACGCACACACACACACAACACACACACACACACACACACACACACACACACACACACACACAAACACACACGGAGGCCAAACTAGAATGATTTTGACTTGTCAGCACATACAGTATCTGAGCTACAGTATGTGCACTAGAATCTCCAGTTGAAAACGAGCTGGTACACACACATTTCTATTGTTAGATTTTTTTATTGAATGGATGAATACTACACCCATGTGTACTGTGAAGTGTGAAGGAGCAAAAAGACAATTCAATGTTGTCTTGTAAAGTTGACGGAATGATTTCACCTGTGTAATTGAATGTGCTATTAGAACTGATGCATAACATACTGTAAGAGGTACAAGTGTTACTGAATAACACACTTGAACGCCGCTCTAATGAGGCAGCACTGTCAGATATGTTTTTCCCTTCTGCTTGTAGAGAATCTTGTAGTTTGTAGATTTGATTTGTTCAAAACATGCTTTGACTTTTATCAGTTCTAACTGTGATCTAGCGCGTGATTTTTGTTGGCATTTCTCTGTATATTTTATCATTTTTCAATAAAAAGAAAAGAAAGAGATTCGGTTCCTGTGATTTTTGCTCTAGTAAAAAGTTTATATTACACCCAGTAAAATAAATCCCTCTTAACCTCTCAGTCCTGCCTCCTGACGTCTCACACACTGAGTAGCAGAGCCACTCCGGCCAGAACCCACTTGGCGGGTCGCTCCTTGGTTTTGAGGCTGAAAGTCCACACATACGTGGGCCCTCTGATCTTGGTCTTGTATAGGGGACACGCGTAGATGTTCCTGGTCTCGTGGCGGTCATTGGGCACAGCTCGCACTGAGATGACAGGCATGGAAGGGGTCAGTTCCTTCAGACGCGCCTCAGTGATCACCCCAGACTGAATGTCCCATCTTGCACCTGTGGAAACACGTGGGTTAAGAGGAGAGGACAGGGCCGCTCCACGCTCCTTCAAAATAAAGGGAAATGAAAGACAGTGTTCTACCTTCCATGTAAAGTCCGTACACGTATGCACCCTCTCTGGCTGGCTGGTTAAACTCCTCCTTAAACTTCTTGGTCACGTCCACTGTTAGGTTCACTTTATCCAGGGGCCACTCGTTCTTACGCGCCAGAGACTGCATCACCGCTGAAGAGCACGAAAAGGACGAGAGGACAGAGGATTACTGAGCTCCATCTTCAAGAAATAAAAGATCTAAAACTGTAATATGAAGGAAAAAACCTTGAGATTGTTTAATATATTTGAGAGGTTACAGGTAGAAAAAGCAAAAAAAGAGGAGAAATATAGAAGAACTGAACAATGCAGGTACATTTACTCAGGTGCATCTGCATACAAGTTCAGTATTAGTACATGCTTTCTTTTTCTTTCTGGTCTGTGTCTGTGTGCACAAATATGTGTTTACCTGTGAGAAAAGACTGAGGGTTGAAAAGTCCAGACAACCAGACGACACTGGGCAGAGACAGATCCTGAGTCCAAGTGTCCAGCTCTTTACAACGCTGCAACACGTCATTGTACCTGACACACACACACACACACACACACACACACTTAGATGCATTAGTATGCATGGCTGGACACCATGGAATGAATTCCTTAGGCACAAAACATTACAACAATAACTTACATCCTCAGCAGTATTACCAATATATAACTCAATAACAATATTTACACACACACGTAGACACACCATATTGCCAGGCTGTAGATGGAGGGGTAAGCAAGCTTGGTCCAGGTATCGGGGACATTGTCAAAGAACAAGGCCGCCTGCAGCTTCTCCATCTCAGAGGAGATCGCCAGTTCACCCTTTGACAGACACATGTCACTGTTCTATCATCATGAAAACACACCCAGCAAGTGCTACATCTACTGCAGCAATGAATCGAAACATCTATTAATCATCATTAATCAGTTAACCACATACAATTTGTGACACTATGTGATGTGACTGTATCCGCATTGAATGGAATTCCAAGAATAAAAAACACAGTAAATGTCCTGCTGCTTTTGTGTGGCTGCATGTAATCATATGAGGGAAAATGATGATATAAAAGTGCACACAAAGCTTTTGCTTTTAGGAATTCTTGAAATCCCTGTGGATCGGATAATGGGAGTTATGGGAGATACATATAAATACTGTGTAGGCAAACCTTGAGTCCGAGGTCGAGCTCCTTGAGTGAGCGTCGTATCTCAGAGATGAGCATGTTCATGCGCTCACACTCCTGGAAGCAGACCAGGATGTACGGGGAGCGCTCAGCAGTCTTAGAGGTGATGTCGGACATGTTGTACTCTTCTGGCAACTTTTCCAGAACCTCGTCTAAAATAGTTTTCACCTGAAGGCGGGTGAAGTTGTTAGATTTGCTGGTATAAAATTTAAATCTACTGCTAAGTAATAAACATATACCAGTATCTGTATGTGTTTACTGGGCTTAATAAGAGGCAGAGTCATCTGATAAAACATAATTACAGTTAAGAAAAAAACTAATCTAATCCAACCTTCTCCTCCAGGGTCTGGGAGGCTCCCTCCCCCATCACAGCATCAGGAGACTGCAGCTCCAGCAGAGTGTGAAAGAGACTATCTGATGTCACTGTCAGGAACTCAATTTCCGCGTTGGGGTGCAACCCATAATGCACCGGGCTCTCGTGGGGCAGCATCTCATCTATGAAATTATGGTAGCCCTGGAAATGAGATGGGGGAGGTGAATTCCACTGATTCATTTTTGGAATGTATTGATAATAAAGGATGATGTAAGTCAGGTGGTACATTTATTTAAAGATACTGACACACTTTTATCAACACAACATTACACGCGTCTCGCTCAACGCGAAGTCACAATCCAAAAGTTGTGTTCGTACCATTAATTTACACGCCCACATGTATAAACATAGGGTCCAGGTTGAAAAACACCAGAATTCCGTTTGAAGTGCCAGAGATATGTGGTGTATGCGCTGCCCTTGTGGAAACTCAACTTTTAACCTTTATCTATCCAGGGACAGTGACTGAGCTCACTTCACACCAGTTATGTGTTTTCTCTGTCTGTTTCCTGAGACTTTACCTGATAGTCCAGGTTGGACGGGACGACAAACCCAGGACCCAAAGCAAGCTTCCGATCAAACTGGAAGATTGAAGAAAAAAATCATAAAGAAGAATTCTTAGCATCAGATCTCTAACACAGTACAAAACATGAAATACTCCAAACCCGGGCAGCCAACATTGCTTGGTCCAACAGTGGTCTAAATCTGGCACGTCTGGTTGCCAGACCCTCCTCAGTGCAGTCTCTGGCTCAGAAACTGGCAGAACTGCTGTTAACTGGAGCGGATTCTCAACTCAAATTGTCCACACTGTTAGGGCAAGTGGCCATATTTGCAGCAGAGCCAGGTCGGTTGTCTTGTAAATGGTTTATATTTATAAAGCGCTTTTCTAGTCTTGATTACCACTCAAAGCTCTTTACAGTACAGTTTGCCATTCACCCATTTACACACACATTCATACAGTGCATCTATTAGCAGCACTTTTTTTTTTCTATGAGGGGCAATTTCTATGAGGGCTCAGCATCTTGCCCAAGGACACTTCAGCATGCAGATGGGGAAGACTGGGATCGAACTGCGGACGAACACTCTGCCCCTCAGCCACAGCCGCCCTTCTGCTAGATCACAAACTCCAGCCTTTGTACAGACCTGGTTGGGCTGCATGTATTCTTCCAGGTATGTTCTGCACAGACGTCTGTCCCAGTCATCAGTGATGTGTCCTCCGTACATGATCTCCCCAAACAGATACCTCAGGTCCTCCCATGGCACCTGCATCAACAGTCAGTATGAATCACTGTCAGTAGAATCATCTAATCTTGTTGTGGCACACTATTCACTGCACACCCTAAACTTACACTGACATGTTCCTCTCTCCGTCACCTACTTAAGCACTGACTCAACCCAACAAGTTGCCTACCTGAGCATTTGCCTCCAGGTAGTTGTAGAGGACGTTTACTGATATCGTCAGGTCTCCAGTGTTGAACGGATACTTTCTGTTCCAGCCCTGAGGGCCAAACTTCCTCCTCTCTGCCACACAGGCATGAAAGTAGCACAGAGAGAAGAGGATGGTCTTAAACTCCTGCTCACGGCTGCACTGGTCCAGGATGTCCTAGAGAGGGGCCAATAAATTAATCAGAGAATAAATGCATAAATATATATTTTTTAAACTGTTGACTAGGAGCAGACACTAACAGCTGACCTGGTCAAAGTTATCCAGAGCAGAATGCAAATTGGCATGCATGCCCGTCGGAGGTTCATTGGTGATCTTGATCGCGTTTTCCAGAATGCCCTGAGAAAAAACATGAAAGATCTGTATTTAGTGCCACTGTAAAGGTGCAGACCTGTAATCATCATTGTAGCAGGAACGACACCAGGGGGCGCACCTTCATTATGTGATAACATTATTAGGGTTAGAGTGCATGTGCACTGTATCTCTACCTGCGGGATAATGTGTTCCTGAGGTATTGGTGCTGGCTCTGCGCTCATAAACACTCTGTAGTCAGGATGACTGTCTGCACAGCAGCGCTCCAGGAGCTTCTCAAGTGAACCCAGCCAGCGACCGACCAGGTGGATGTTCTGCAAGCGAATGGGGTGGAAACCCAAGATAAAAATTCATTATAGTATCTACAACATGCATGGAAAGAGACAGAGTGGGTGAAACAGCCAATGTCATCTAAACATGTTTATATTTAATTTATGAACTATTTTATTATAATTTTTAATTGTTTATTCATTACTGAAAGTATTGGCATTTCTGTCCTTTGATAAAATATAATTTGTATCAAGATATTACAAGTAAATCCATCTTTCTTGCATCCCAACCTGCAGTATAACCCAATGGCCCTCTTTGGCAGCCTTCTCCATGGCAACCTCTGCCACAGCTTCCTGGCCCTGACCCAAGGACACGTTGTGAAGTTTCCCAAGGTCGATAGTGAAACCCAGCTTCCTTCCTGACAACACACAAAACTGATTTTTTAAAATCATGACACGGACAAAAAACACACTAACCTCGAGAAACAACTACTTGCTCTGTTGTGATAATATTTCCTGTGAAAAATATCTTTTATCTTTCCAAATAATACTCACTTTTTTTAATATGCTCTATCACTTTAAATCTTAATTTTCTTTTTTATGCATTTTTCAACATTTTATGATATAAGCATTTATTTAGTGACAATTTACACTGCTACTGTCCCTGCATTGTATAACAATGATTAGTGAGTGTATGTGGAGTATTTGGTGCATGCAGTCTGTGCATGTTTTGTACCCAGTGATTCCACATCTTTCAGTGGGTCTACTCCAGGAGAGAGGATGAAGAACACAGGTGACGCTGGACCACTTTCTCTGAAGGACTTTGCGAACTCTGTCTTTCTGCCCTCTGTGTATTTAACACTGAGCTTCTCCTCCACAAAGTTCCTAGAGTTTGACGACAAAAAGAGTAGAAACAGCCTGGGGTTACAGAAGGGTGATAGAAAAGTGGAAGTAAAAGACAATAAACAGACTACTAATACAAATTGTATCCGTTGTGGGTGGGGAAAGAAATCAATCCTCTGCACCTGAGAGCATAGGTCATACGGTCAGGTCTCAGAGCTCTCATCATGATGAGTTTCTGCAGGGAGCTTTTCCCCTTCCACTCCTGAGGGAACTTCTCTTTCTCTGGACACTCCGACTCCACCATTTTCTTCCAGCGCTTGGGAGAGCCTTCGATGTCCCGGTCCAGACCACGGAACTCATCAGAGAAACTCATCACCTGGGCAACGGCAACAAAAGCAAACAGTGATTTATGGTGTAATTTATTTCTGTGAGCCAATTAAAATAACCTGTGTGCGCTTGCACCTTGATGGCGCTCCATGCAGTGTTGGACAGAAAGTCCAGTGGGCTGTTGTAATTGTGGTCGATGTTAAAACGTAGCAGGAAGTCGAGCTCTCGCACGTCTATCTCCTTGCTCATCAGGAGCAACTGAAAGAGGGAGTACACTGTCAAGGACAAAACACACACTCTCTCCAAAACTGACACATTCAAACACACACTCTCACCTGGAAGGCTAGCTGTGCGCTGAATGTCAGCTTGTCTCTCTCAAACAGTCCCCTGCTGATGTAATTGAAGGTGGAGTAGGTTACACAGTCGATGAGTGTGTGGACTCTGCTCTTCACATCCACACAGGCCTCCGCCATCTCAACCGCTTTGTGGAAAACCACGTTAAAGGCCTGAGAAGAAAACAAATGATGAAGTCTGTTCATGAAGTAGATGATTATGATCCCTGCAAGAATACCACATCACAGATTTCATGCCAAGTTAAACGTTTATCATCATTATGTGATCCTAATGATGTATTAAGTGACATAACAAGTGAACTGGAATTACCGCCCTGTGGTTTTATGCCTCTGACAACCAGTGCAGTTTCAGTCTACACACTGAGTTCACCGTGACTTTCGAACATTTGACCATCAAATCAGTTAATTTGTGAGTCCAAGTGAATGTTTGATTCCTTCAAGGCCTTCCTGAGATATCTTGTTCACAAGGCAAAAATGTGCTTTGTGAGGTCACAGCAAGCTTGACTTTTGGAATTTGATAAGCAAAATCTAATCAGTTCCTGCTTCAGTCAGACTGAGCATCTGTGCTAAATTTGAAGAAATTTCCTCAAGCCATTCTTGAGATATCGTGTTCAGAAGAATGAGACGGATGAACAACCTGACAACATGATGCCTCAGGGCACTGACTGTCATCTGCACAGAGGCATTAACACAGCCGTGATATCTTTGCAGTGTTAAACTGCAGAGATTGAATAATCTTTCTAATCCAACCTGCCAGCTCTGAACTTTCTCTTCTGATTACCTTGAGGCTGAACTGGTACATGGGGTTTATCTTGTTGAGATCGTTCATGATAAAGTAGAGAAGAGACGCTCTGACAGCAACAGGACGGTAGTGCTCTCGAGCTTCATTTATCTTCACCTCATTCACTTTAGCCTCCAGGACCTGAGAACAAGGGATGAACAGGAAATAAAGGAATGAATGAGAAGAGATTAAACAAAGGTGAGGAAGAGAATAAAAAAAGTGAAGGTACTCTGATATTCAATCCATGCCGTAGTGAACTTTAACACACATATTGATACCTCCACCCTCTGTTACCTTCATCTCAATCTCAGCAGCAGTGTGCTTGGTCGTCTCGAGCTTCTCCACCAGGACGTTGTCGCCCAGGAAGTGACTCTCTGCAGCAGATAACCTTGTCAGCAGCTCATCCTCCAGAAGCTTCAGTTCAATCTTAAACATGTTCTGCTGCTTGGTCAGTTCACTCTACAGAAAGATTGTACAATCATATCATTAAAAACACAACTTAAATGTATCTATCTATCTTAATCTATTTATTACTGCCCTTATTATACAGTTCAATAAGAAAACAATGATAATCACTAGTATGCAAGTTAAAGGGCATTAGGTTTTAAGAAAGGTGAACACCAAGAACAGGTCACCAGCATATGTAGACAAACAATTCAACAATTCAAACATTCATTCTCACATTCACACCAAAGATCAATTTAGAGTCTCTAATCAATCTAATGCCAGGAGGAAGCCGGAACTCCTGGAAACACAGAGAGAACATGCAAACTTCACACAGAAAGGGCCTTGACTGAACTGCCACCCGAAAAAGTAAACCAGGTGTTCCATAAAATGAAGGGAAAGAGGAGCCCACTTTATCCCACCTTGAGGTGCTCGAGGTCAGGTCTCTCTTGATTCACAACCTGGGCCAGGAGCTGGTCTTCCAGTCCATCCCTGGTCACAGTAAAATTAATAAGGGTAGTTTGGGCTTGGATCTCTGGCTTGTAGTGAGGATTGGCCAGTTTAGTGTGCAGGATCAGTCTGAAGCCCGGGTGGAAGAAGCACTCCTTGTCCCCGACCTTTATACAACTGTGAGGGAGAGGGAAAGGAAAGGAAGTGGAGATAGAGCAGGGAAGAAAAATGCAGAGATATAAGAGGAACACATGGTTTTGTTGTTGTGTACAGATGCTCACGTGTCAGTGTTTTACCTGCCCTTCTTGATTGTGTGTCGTCCCAGCAGAGGGTCAATAACAGGGTCAACTGTCTCCTCTAGGTTCTCGATGAGGACGGTGTCACCTGCCACGACGGCCTGCTCTATCACATCTACGTAACTGCATCATTCAAAATGAACATATGAATATTAATGTCAGCTCTCACACACAGCACTGAGAAAACAAAATGGGTTTTGAGTAGAGTACAGCAGCACTTCAGATATTGAGGAGGTCCATGTTGAAAGCCCTGATGAACACCTGAGCCTGGTCACACAAAGAGAAAACACTCACCCTCTCTGCCCGAGGCTGACGACCTTGAGGCTGCTGCCATAGCGACTCTTGATCCACTTGATGCCCTGCAGCTGAGGGTCGATGAGGAGAGGCCAGCGCTCGCCTGAGGCAACACACACACGAGCCAAACAAGATTTACACGTGTATTAAAGAAAACGCAGCTCTGCACTGTTTGTATTGCCTGTGGGGGACTGGGGGATAAATGGACTGTCATCGCCATGGTGATGCCAAATACAGTAGTGTGTTGAGTGCCACTTCTCACAGTTGGTGAGGATGGTCGCGTTCTGAGTGGACATCTTGTCTCCTGGTAAGCCTTCATTGTTCCACTGTGCCACTGTTGCATCATCAGTCAGCATTGACACTGGATCTAATCCATCTGTCATGGGGATGGGCATCTGATGGAGAGAGGACAGAGACATGAGCAAAATAATAATCTATGGCCCTGTTCACACCTGGAATTATCATGAGTCCTGAGAGATCCGTCTGTTCTACACAACCTATATTAAAATGTGTCCTGAATTTTGTCTCCGGTGACGACTTGTGATCAAATTTCACTTCCCCGCTCTATATGCAAATAAACATGCACGTTATTTGTGTTTTTAACAACTAAATTATGTTGTTTTTAACGAGTCTGAGATTACAGATGTGTCCAAGGCCCAGAATGGATTTGCTTTCACAGAGCAAAAAGAATGGGGCTACATGTGTCCCAGACCACCTCCCAATGTTGTTCTTTTGATCGGATCTCAGGACGCATTCAGGACACATTTGGGTGGATTCAGACCTGAACTTAAAACTGACCACTTGTGATCATATCACTTAGGATGGATGTTAATACCATGTCTGAACAGGGTTTATGATTTTAGGGACAGTCAACTGAGGGTAAACGGATAGAGGGAAAAGTGGTGGGAAAACAAATTAGTAACCAAATGTAAGATTATCATCATAAATCTTATTTATATATATTTTTTATAAGTGTTTCGTAGATCGTGACCTTCTGGCAGCGCAGAAACGGCATCCACAGGTTGTCCAGCAGCTCTAGTCTGTACTTCTTGGAGAAAGAGCCGGCATAAGAGATGAAAGCTGCAGTGAGAAGGACGTCCCCACACAGTGTTTCTTCCTGTTCATGGTACTGAGCCACTGAGTGGGCCCAGCGCACATTCTCACTCTGAAACACACAGACACACACACACAGGGAGCACCCGTTTATTGCCAATATACTTCAATATTGTAAAGCATAAGAAAAAGAAATATAGTAAAAAACAGTGCACAATATAACCTAAATATCAGAAATCAAATGTGATCTCCTAATGGTCACTGCTGCTCTCACCTCCAGCCCTTTGACCAGACGATTGGCGAGCTCGATTGTCTTGTTGGTGTGGTTGACCTCCTCCTGAAAGCGCAGTTTCTCTGACGTGGCTTTCTCAAATGCTGTTGTCAGAATTTCCAGGCTGCTGTCCAGCTCCTGAGAGACGAAGGAACATCAACATATGAAGACTTGAGGCATTTGATGCTCTACTTATTACAACCTTTAGATGCTTTCACACGTGCACTGCAGACCTGAAAATGTCAAGAGATTAGCAGGAGGAGCTGTTTGAATGAATGCGTGTGTCAGAATCAGTTGAATTGGACATTAAACAGATGTCTAAAGGTCTGTGTGATGTCTGAGGCGATGTGGGAATAGAACAAGTCATTTCACGGATTCATGTTGACATTTCTATCCTCTCCCCTGCAGCACCACTGAATGGCGCTAGTCTCCTGCATGCCACTCCTCGCCTTAACCAAACAACTGAATTTCCAGTAGGCAAGAACGTGTCTCACGCTTTCTGTGCCTGTGTGCAAGTCTCAAAGGGCGACTTGACATGAATATGCTGACATTTTCCAGAATTCATATGTGAAATCACTATTTGCTTTGAATCAACATGGGAAGGGAATCAACCAATCAAACTACTGGTTGTTCAGGATGCTATTAAAACTCACAGGTGGAATTGGAGTTGTCGAGAAAGTGCTGTGTAGATGGTGGCTGTGTGTATGTAATCAATGGGCCCACTACAACAAGACGATCAAGAATGCAAAGACGGAAATGAAGAAAGAAAAGAACGATTTAAAGACAAAGAAAAGAAGAATGATGTGGGGAGACTTACAGCCAGTTTCTTTCTGATGGCCTGTAATTTCTCAGCAGCCTCTGCCAGATCAGTGTTGGCCTGAGACAAACACATCCTCTTCATCTCTACCTCACAGAAGACCTGAAGACACAACACACATACACACACACGCCTCTGTAACACACATTTGTAAAATATAATAATATATGATATAATAAAAACACTTTTTCTGGGAAATTCTACAACAAAGACAGCAGAGAAAAGTTGTACTTACAAAAATCTATCCAGGGGAGCATGATAGTTTGGGAAACAGAAAATAACAAATGAAACAACATAAAGCAGTACAATCCCACAGCACTTGGGTGATTGTGTTTCCCACACATAGACTTTACTTGGACAGTTTGCCCAAGTATATTATCGACCGCCAAAATATATATAATATGTATCCTTTTATAATTTTTTATTGATTCTGTTGATATTTTCATCCAAGAGAACAACGCAATCTGCGATTGATTACCTGGTGCACAATTTGCTCTACCCCTCCTGGGAGAAGGGTGGACTAACAAGAAAGAGAGAGAGTGAGAGGGTGAGAGAGAAAAAGCAAGAGAGAGAGAGGGAGAGACGTTCTCTGCTATTATGTTAGAAGATGCGGGGGATATATACCCTGGGTCAGCTACCACCACAAGTTGAATCTAATTCTGTGGGAAACACTGGGTGACACTGAATGTGTGTGACAGCTGGTGTAAATGTGAGTACCTCATGGAAGCGTGCGATGTTGATCACCCAGGCACAGAGGCCCGCGGCAGCTGAGGATTTCTGTCGGACAAACTCGGGGTTGAACTCCGGGTCACTGAGGTAGTCGTCTCTGACACACTTCACCGTGGCCTCGGGGATGTGCTCTTTGTCAAAGTTCACCAGAGCCTGCAGGAAGTCGTCCACCTGGATATTTGTGTGCAGAGGTGTGCGTGTGGATTACAAGTGTCATATCACAGTTTCTGTGTATAATGTTTGTACAAGGTTTTTGGATTAAAAATCAAAAGTGGGAATTAAGAAGAAATAAGAATATACAGCTGCACACCATAACGCAACTGTCATATATACATAAAAATATATGACAGTTGCCAATACGGTATGCAGCTGTGCAAATGAAAACTCTAAACTTTATATGAACCCTCTTTAACCAGGAAAGTGCTTCACAGGCATTAGAGATCCTTTTTAATTTGTCTGGGCCCAGAAAGCAGCAGCACTCAAAACATAAAAAACATAAAACCTATAACTCAGACTGATTGTAAAATAGGTAAATTATGAAAAGAGAAGCACCACTACAATATATCTATGAAAACACAATAAACATAGATATTGAATTTTTAGCGCAGACAAGAGATGAGGAATAGCCAATAAATTATTTTAAATGTGCAACCTGCAGTTCAGGGAATTTATTTGTGATGGACTTTTTGGCTTTGCGGTAGTGGGCCATTAATCTGAGAAACACTCCGAGACGTCGCAGTAAAATATCACCTTGCTCATAACCACCTTGGACGCCTTCCAGCTGCGATCTTTGGGGATTTTGCCCTGGGGAGACATGAGCACCAGAACAGCTGCCGAGACATTGGTGACAATACCTGGAGGGTTGGGGAACGTCCTCAGCTCTGTCAGATTTAACTGAAAGACACACATACACAAGTACACACACACAATTTAATTTGGGGGACTAGAATGGACCATGTAACATGATTTTCTCTGTTTATTTGCACTGTTTGCAATGGGCTCATACAAAATGGATTGAATCTAATAAAACAAATCAATTGTGTTGAAAGGATTGGGGTCCATGTGATTATGTTTTGTTAAAGTGCTTTACCCTGTTTAGTGTATTAAGGGCAGCATTAGCTGCCTGTAGGGCAGGTTCTGCCTTGATCAGGTCCTCCTCCGTCTCCTGCTGCTGTTTGGTCACTTTAGCTTGAATCGCTGCCACCTGAACAATCACAAAAATTCATATATGTACTTTGAATGAATTGTCACAAGTTTGGTTTCATATTTTTTGGTTATTACCCTTCAACCATATGTCCTCGGTAAGATGGAGAACTAGGGCTATGTTGAATAAGAACTCAAATTCTGAGATTTTAAGAAAAAAGTCGTAATATTACTCAGTCATAATTTTGGGCTGCGTGCTAGAGGGGGAATATAAGAAGATCACCTAATCGCCTGAGTTAAAATGAGGAATGTGGAGCATCTTGTTAGGTTATACTTTAGCATAGTTCTCATAAATAAAATAAATATATTTAATCTTTTGGCACATCAGTATCACAGCTTCAGTATAAGGACTTTGAAAAGATTCTGTAAGAAACACTCTATTCCAAAGGAAGAACCACACACTCGGAGGAAATTGCCTCTTTAGTGGAGGAGGAAACGTTAGGTCATGGTCGACTGCGAGGTTATCATTGGTTATATCTGTGTGATATTTAAAAAGATTTCATAGTTTCACGATAAATTTGGTTTAAGGTTTTGGATCCAGGAGTGGAACAGGTTCTCTTTGCTGCTTATTTCTTATAAATTTCTTTGTCATAAAATATAATAAACCATATTTCTCATAGTTTTAAGACTTCATTCTCCTAATATATCCTCTGAATTTATTTCTTCAACATAGCCCGTCATGCCTCTCCTGGAGGAAATCATAAGAAATTAACCCCAAAATGTGCTGTAATTTTGAAAATAACATCCCTTTTGTCTATTCATTTGCTGCTCTAGATGCCTAAAAAAAAAAACATTCTCACCCTTTGCTCCTCAGCATCAGCCACAGCCCTCTCTTGGTTCAGCTTATCGGTCTGTTGTCCTATCTTAGCAATGAGAGCTTCGATATCCGCGTTCCTCTGCCACAGCTCCACCTCCTGCACCGCTAACTTGGCTTTCAAATCCTCCACCTGCAACAAGGATGAGAAAAAGCCTTTGTAGGGTGGGCTAACTAACACTAACTCTGGATGCATTCAGTATATATACACTGACCTGTGAGGCAGTAGACTGCAGTTTCTGTAGGCCGTTCTCTAATCTCTCCATCTTCTGCGTCAGCTCTGTGCGTTTCTTCCCCAGCAGATTGCCGTACAGCTTCATAAACTCCAGGAAACTCTTCGGGGTGGTGTAGTTGAAGTGCTTCTCGTTCTGCTGGTATTTGACACTCACCTGGATGGCGCAGTTAAACAAGACACTGAGAGATGATGTCAGAGAGGTCATCACGTGGTTATCACCTCGGGCACTTCGCAATAACTCACCTCATTGACACTGGTGTGGGCATAAGAGATGAACTCACCGATAGAGGCCCTCACATTTGGCTGCGTTGGATGAACACACAAAGATTCATGGGTTTATAATGCTGGCAGCCACTGGCTAAAGTCACATTGACACATCTTGTTATATTACCTGTGCCATATAAATATTTGCTCATATTTATGGATGTACCTGGCATCATTTTCCACATTATGTTTCCACTATTTGAAATACAACTTTGTATAAGAGGAGAGGAAGCAGTTGAATAGAGAAAGAAAGTGTGTGTGTAAATGTGTTGTTACCTCTAGTCCAGGTATCTTCTCTATGAAAGTAGAGCTGACAGACTGCAGGGCGTGTTGAGGCCATGGGTGGAACCAGTCTATCGCTGTACAATTCACCAGAGCTGGAAACTTTCGTGCACGTGTTCGCAACGTGAATCCGACCGGAGAGAAACACAGGACGACCTGGAGGACAGAGACATTGACGGCAGATTCATAACTGATGATGTGGTAAAATATGTTAAAATAAATCCAGTATATTATAATTTGATACTTAATGGTCGCTGTGGACTAAAGCAATTCCATCAGACATTGGGTAAGAAGCAGAATATAACCTGGACACCTGCAGGAGAACATGCAAACTCCACAAATAAAGACCCCGGCTGAACCAGGATTCGAACCAAGAACCTTCTGTCTGTGAAGGTGCCAACCACTGCACATATATACCTAATAGTACAGTTATGATATAACAAATAAACAAAATTATGTTTTAGACCTTGAGCTGTCTTCGTATCCTCTCAATAAAGAAGCTCCAGCAGTTATCTCTTGAGTCTATGAGTCCCAGTCCTCTGAGCTCCATACGGATGGATGTTACAATAACATCAACATCTTCATCACTAAACAGGTCTGGAATATCTCCTGAAATAACACAAACAATGCAGACTCAGATATGTGTTACTTCCTATTTATATAATGCAGTAATAATCCCTCCTTTCCCTTGTTAATGGCATTTAAATCCATTAATGTTGCTGCTAATACTAAAAATGATCATACACAACACACTTGTATTAAAATCAGTTTCCAACGCCATCTTATCGATGAACTATAATATTATTCATTGCAAGAGCATGAGTCTGATGTTTCACCAGCTCCTCGTCCATGTCATCAGTCTGTAAGAAACGGATCTTCCCTGTCTCTCCATTCAAATAGATAACAGAAATTAAACTTGGCTGATGAAATTTTCACTCTTTGAACTGTTGCTGAATTCATGTTCAGAGAGGCTTTGACATAAATTCACACACAAAGGGTCTTTGATTTTTTCCTAGAACAAAGTGTTCTGCTTCTTTTTCACACAAAAGCAGAAATCCTTTATTTATAGAGAGATAAGAGACTAATTCTAGGTCAGTGCAGCCAAACCTGAGGCCAGCATGTCGTTGATGAGCACCAGGAAGCGTTCATCTGGAATCTGGGCATCTGTGTGAAGGAACACTGTCCCTATATTCTTCACCCCCACCTTCATATACAACGCTGCGATATCACTCTGGATGTGAGGGGTTGCAGAAAAGAGACAAACACATAAATATGCCACCAAATAAATGAAGCAAAAGTGAAATTACAAAGTAGAACAATGCTACAGCTATACTGAAGAGTGGAATGACATTTTGTATCTGTCGTACATGTGTGTGAAAATGTAAATTTACCTTAAGGTCATTGATGCCGTAGCCTTTACGCAGAGTGATCTGGAAAACTTCCAGCATGCTGAGGAAGGCGGCCAGCCGACACAGACTCTGCTTCCCGCTGCCCCCCACCCCCACCAGCAGGGCGTTACCATAGGGGGCCTCCAGGATACGACTGATACGACACCTGGACACATTCACCAGAGTTAACAGCGTGCGTGTGGCCTGTGGTTTTTTATATATGCCCTCATCAGTGTAAATCCACCCTTGTGCATTTCAGCATGTTTAACTGCATACATGTGTCTTTATGTGTCTTACACATGCTGGATAGCTTCTTCAAACAGAACCAGGTCCATGACAGCGTGCAGCTCATTGTAATGCTCCAGAGCATCAGCCAGTGTCTTCTGGAGTTTCTCCCAGTCTGAAGCCTGACAGGATGAGAAATAAACAAATGAACTCGACTTTCAGCAGCAGGGTCCAAGTCACTATGCAGTTACTTCCAGATACATAATACAATTAGTTTCTTATCAAGACTTGAGTCAATTAACTTTTAATTCAAACCCTGTAAAGAAACGAAAGGTAATTAGTTTGCTAATGACGGCGCATTCATCCTCATTTATTTCCCGGCAGATTAGATATGACAGCTGAATTTGTGCCATACGGTATTTGAATGCGTGAGCTACAGATAATCCACATGATAAATTGATTAAAGTCAAAAACAATTAAACTCACCCATTTTCTTATTAGCACAGTTATTAAGGAATAAACTGATGCTTGAAAAGAATCAACATGAAGTACAAACTGAAAAGGCCTTGACTGGCTTGTGTGTGAATGAATGTGTGTACCTGGTGATAGCGAGGTTCTCCCACTCCCTGGGCAAAGTGACAGTAAACCAAAGGCTGGTGGATAAAGAAGGACTCATCGATTCCCTGGAAATAAAAGCCAGGAAATCTTGAACATGCCACAGTTAAGATCATCTATTCTGAGCTGATCTATGACAAGCTCTCGACATGACCTAGAAATATCATTCATATTTTTTATATCCTAGGGTCTGCCACAAAACTAAAAAGGACCTATGATTTATTTGGACATAAAAGGACATTGCCAACCAACTGTTAAACATTTAAAGGATTAAGATGTGACTGTACATTACCTCAAAATATCTCTTGCCGGTGTCCAGCAGGATTTTATTGAAGAGCTCCACGTCCTTTTCCTCCATCAGTTTGTCAGAGTAGACCCTGGAGCTCTCATGGAGCCACAGGTGAACCAGGTCCATGGGGTAACGGATGCTCTCCGGCAGGGCAAACAGGATGCCCTACACACCGGGTCACATACAGTAAATATCATGTGATGAGGTTATAGACAACCCATATTGATATATAATGACCATGCATGTTTTACCTGGAAGATGTTGGAGAGGTCTCGCAGGTTAAAAATGTAGTGGAAGCGTATGGCTGTAGGCATGAAGTTCTGACTGATTTTCTGGTGCAGGCAAATAGCTGCCTGGATGAGCAAAGACCAAAGAGGGAGAGGTGCAGAAAAGGTTGGAAAGATACTGGCACAGACAAGCAGATGTGCAATGTCATGGATGTGTGGTTGATAAATTGAGAGACCAGTGTTGCATGCATAGGCTCAATAAGTGTAATCAGGTTTTAAAGAAGATGTATTATGGTCATATTCAGGTTTATAATTTGGGTTATTGCTTGAAAAGATTCACATGTTCAGAAAAGACATCACTTCCCTGAAAGTGTCCATCATCTGAAACACTCTGTCCCTTTACTGTAGATTTTGGTCTTTTTAACTTTTCAAAACTTTAACGTACACAAAAAACCTACATAACACACACTAGAGGAAACAAAAAAAAGGAAAAAGCCTAATTTAATGTGACAGTGTATAGTGTAGATGGACCTGTATGAGAGTTCCAACTGAGCGAGAGACGCCGTAGCTGAATCCTCCTTGAAGGAAGTGAGCTGACAGGATGCTGGAGAAGATGGTTGCTAATGCATCAGCACCAGGGAAATGAACAGCAAACACTGAGAAATGTCTCTGGAAGGAAAACACAGAGATTTTAAGAATTATTAACCATCTGGAGTCTGCGGCTGAGACTCACTTCATTAATAAAAGAACTGCCTCTGAAATCTGACTTTTAATGAGGTGATTTCATGAATTTAATGTGTTTTTTCTAAGGATAATAAAAATTTGGTTTCACTTCAGTGTTTTCCCCCCCTTTTTCCATTTCTGAACTTTTTATTTTGGAACAGAAATCTAATCAAGTTACCATTAGAATGAAAGTCATGACGATGGAAAGTTATTTTACTGGTGATCATATTGTGTCATGTATGTACCTGTGTGCATTCAGGCAAGTACCTGTAGTCTGGGGTTGATGGAGAAGCTTCCAGCTGTTGGGTTCATACAGGTGATATACTGGCAGTTATGTATTTCCTTCAGTATCAGCCGTTGTCTGTCATACCTGAAAAGTTTCACATTGTTAAAATTCCACTGAAGAAGCAAATTCTGTAAAACCTGTATTTTGTGTACACTGATGATTTAACACACAGAATGGAGCTGTATTGTTGTAGATTATAAAGCGTGTCACAGTCTTACCAGTGGTTGTAGTCGAGGTGCTGGCGTATGAGTGTGTGCGGCTGGACGGTCCCATAAACGTCCACCTCGGGCATGTTGAGGTCGTCTATGAAGTAGATAAGTCTCTTCGCAGTGGGAGGAGCAAATTTACGTCCTGCTTTCTTCTCCAGGGGCTTCTCTAGGATACCTGAGGTCCATACAATGAACAACAGAGAAAATAGAAAATGAATAAATGAAACATATCTAATAATGTAGAAGAAACAACAGCGACTGTAGAACAACCTCCATGGCAATTTGGACATCAAGAAAATAATATAATTAACTTATAATATAATTCATAACTATCACAACATTTCGAGAATGAGTATTTATTTAAATGTTCAGTGTGTAAGATTTAGGTGAAAGGGATCTATTGGCAGAAATTGAAAACAAAATAATCCTAGTGATGTTTTCACTAGTGTGTTTCATTTAAATTATACGAATCGTTGTTTACGTGACCCTAGAATGGGCCCTTTATATCTAAATACTTTATATTTACATTGGGAGCAGGTCCTCTCTACGAGGCCGCCATGTTTTTTACAGTCGTCCAAACTGGACAAACTAAACACCTTTTCAGTTTTTATAACAACTGAAGGCTACTACAGGTTTTCTTTAATGTTTGGAAGGGGAGGGTGAGTTGCAGGGTATTCAGCTGCAACATGCAACTCCACCACTAGATATCACTAAATTCTACACATTGAACTGACATCCCATGAATATTTGTTCTCATTCCTGTGATCCTTACGTTGCAGCATTGCTGATGTGGTGTAGTAGTTGAAGGGGACTTTAGCCACCATGTAGTCCTCCTTCAGCTTGGCGACTTTATCCGAAACCAGAATGGTCTTACCCACTCCTGCGTTTCCCACTAACATGATGGGTTTACCTCTCTGGAGGAGCAGGTCCATAAAGTAGGTCAGACAAATTGTCTCTGGGGTGTGGACCAGCACCGTCTGAAACAGACATCACATGACCTGACTATAGGGCTGCTCTAGAATCTGGTTATTGCACACAAATACACAGCTCATAAGTACCCACCTGTAAAGGTACATCAGGTTCCAGCTCAAACTGCAGCATCTTCTCGCTCCAGGGCGTAAACTTCTTTGTCTCAGAGTCTATAAAATAGTCAAAGACGGTGCCCTGGGACGGAAACTTCACTGCTCGCATCTCTTTAGACCACCAACGGCTGAATTCAGCACGGTGGTCATTCAGCTGAAACAAGTAATATACATAAAAACATGGATTATATAATTATAGGGAGATGATGGTGACACAAGGAAGTTCTTCAAGTAAACACACATGATCCTGGAAGAGAGCCCCGCCAAAGGCCCAGACAGAGGCGAAGACAAAGTAGATTTCATAGAGTTCTCGGGGAGAGTCCGCTGGAGTGTTGTCCTCAGTCAGCAGGCAATCCAACAAGGAGCACAGTGTCTGATTGAGCCAAACAGAAACACAACACCTGATTAAACAATAAACAGTAACACAGTTTGATAATATGCAACAACTGGTTGAATAACAATGAGAAGAAAGACTGTAAACGTTTGTGACACAGTGATTAAGACACATATTGTGTGTTATCACCTGCACCATGCTGCTTTCTGGTATGAGGGTGATGGTTTTCAGGTTGCAGCGCACTTGCTCCAGGCAGTATGGCACATACTTATCAAAGAGTATGGTGAGGTTGGCTCGCTCTGATTGGGCCTTTCGGGTGTCTATCCAGCTCGTCACATAACTGAGGAAACAATTAAGGCTGCTTTACTAAGATACGATTTCAGAAAAGTTAAGAAATATAAGTCTAGGAGTGTGTGTGTGTGTGTGTGTGTGTGTGTGTGTGTGTGTGTGTGTGTGTGTGTGTGTGTGTGTGTTTGTGTGTGTGCATCTTACGAGCTCCAGCCGAGGTCCTGTGGGTTGACGTAGAGTATCCCTGCTCTGGACACAGTAGCTGGAGTAGCAGCTTTCAGATGAGAGATCTCAAACAGGAGACGCATGGAGGAAGATAAACTGATCCTCTCGTTACTCGCAAGAGTCAGGACCTGAACAGAGGAGAGGGAAAATTAAAACAGGTGGAGTTACAGCAGCATGTGGTCAAACATAAACAGTCGCAACGAAACATAAAGAAGAAATTCCAGCATTAGAATGAATGGAAAAAATGTCCGAGACTAATAATGTTCTTTCACCTTGTTGTCGTCCATAACTGTGTTGAGTGACTCAATCCACATGGGGTCAATGTCTCCATCCAGAACAATCCATTTGGGTCCATCATGAGTCACTGAGGTCAACTCTCTCATGGTGGAGGAGAACAGACCTAGAGTAAAAATAAATCATACAGGATGTGCTGTATTTTCAACAAAGTGCCAACTCTTCATCAATTTAATCATCTTTAGATTCCTCTGGTATCAGACCCTCACTGCAAAATTACTCGAAACTATTCAAACGAGAGCTAACTCTGAACTAAAAAGAGACTTTTTAAATTTATTATAATTAATTCTGAGAATAGACTTTTTATGGTCTTACTTTGAATAAAACAGACATTTGAAAGAAACAATGGTTCCCCTGATCATCTTTGATCACTGATAATGGTCAATCCTCACCATCTTTCCACTCTCTGGTTGCAGGGTGCAGGTATCCAAACAGCTCATCTGTGGTGACAGCTTTAGGGTTTATATCGTTCCATACAGTCTTCATCTTCATGTTTGCGTAGGTTCTATGGAGAGTCTTCAAGATCTGATGAATAAAAAAAAATAAACACAATAGTGAACAGTGAAATGCAACTCTTCCTTGACTTTAGCTGTGGTCTATTATTGTAGCAATACTCAGCAGCAACGCAGCCTCAAAGCAAGACTGTAGAGATACCTCCTCTATGTTTGAATGATCACAGATTTTAAAGCAGTTTCAAGCTAAAAATGTATGTATATAGGGTGTGAGGACAATAATCTATGAGGTGGATTTGAAAATGAATGGACAAATTTTATTATGTATGTGGTTTCATGATACAATAGTTACAACAAAGTTAACCTGGCTCTTTCCAGATCCTGGTCCACCTACTACAAACACAGAGTGCCTGACCGCCAGCAGCTCCTCCAGCTGGGTGACCTGCACACACAAAAATGATAAATTGTCTGTATTTAAATAGCTTTTCTTGTCCTGATGACCACTCACAGCACTCTACAGTACAATTTTTGCCATTAACCCATTCACACACAGATTCATACAGTGCATCTATGTGCAGCACTTTCCCTATGAGAAGCAGCAATTCGGGGGTTCAGGATCTTGCCCAAGTGTCCTTGGGCAAGATCCTGCAGGAGACAGGGATCAAACCGACCTTCTGGTTAGAGGACAAACACTCTAACCAGAAGGTCAGCAACATACCTTTCTGATCATATAATTACTAATAACTACACAAACACACACAGACCCAATATCGTCTTCAACAAGTCCGCAAGGGAATTAAGTTCTGTGAAACTTCCTGCACGTCGACCTGTGAAGCACATACAGCTTTTTTTTCTTCCTATTTTTTTTTTGCTGCATTTAAACATACACACTCCCCTTGGTACCATAAAAACATCTATTTTAGATTTCATTTAAAATTTTCACAGAACAGAGGATGAGCTTTATTTGAATATAATGTTGAAATGAGACACCTTAAGTATGAAGTTCTCCTCAGGCTGTAGGTGCAGTTCACTGACTGACTGGCGAACAGCGTTCTCCAGCTCAGGGTCTCTCTTCCTGGGAACGTCCAGCTGAGGAAACAGGTCACTGATCAGCCCCAGGAATATGGGCACGTCACTGGTCACTATCTTAGGCAGGTTGAAGTCCCTCAGCGCACGCATCAGCACCTGGAGAGAAAAGCATAGGATTTATGTTGTAATGCAAATTTACTAATAAACTTCAGTTCAATGTTCTGTTGAAGAAAATACTGGGAACAAGAAAGAGCAATGGCAAAAAATAAGATCAAGGATTTCTTTGCTTGGACCGACGAGAAGGAGTGTTAGCGATGCTTTGCAATCACCACTTGTAGTCGAGTTGGGACCAATAACAAAGAGGAAGTGGTAAACTTTGTCATCATTTCCAAAAGTCAGCCACTACATATGAGAAGATTCAGTGTGAATGACACCACACATCAGGCAGAGATCCATGCATACCTGCTCTTCAGGTCTGATGCGATCCTCTCGTTTTAGAGATCCTGCCACAACCAGCACCGATTTGATCGCTCTTAAACCCCAATCATAATGATCCTGACAGATGAAGGAATAAAGTTATGCAAGCCGTCAAACAAGCGAAATAATATATGATGCCAACTATAATTTTTATGCTTTCCAAACAGGGAGCTAAAAGTTGAACTGAAATGTAGGAATAATGTTGCTGCATATTTTGAAGTTAGATGCACAAGTCACTGCTGATCCCTGTGAGATCGTTCTGAACCTAATTCAATCAAAGATCTTCATCCGCATGATAATCTAAATGAGATTTTTTCATTTTAAAATGTGTGTTCTAATCCTAAAGATGAGTTTCCTTCTGTGTCTTGACACATTGGTTTGATGGACGTACCTGTTTGGACAGCAGCTCTTTACAGAGAGTGTAGAGGCTAATGAATTTACGCGCCAGCAGACGGGCGTCTATGAATCCTTCTGCCACCAACATGATCTCACAGATCAGCGCAAAGTCTGGGATCACCATGGCACAGGGCCTGAACAGTTATCAAAGCATCGTTGGTTTTAATTAGTCACTTTTACTATTAGTTAACTATTCCATTTAACATCTTCTCAGTCTCTCTGTTTATATTAGACCTGAACAAAGCCTTGAGGTTCTCCGGGAGTTCAGCCCTGCCGGCGTAACCAGGATTCAGAGTGATGAAGATTCCCACTGATGGCCGCAGCTCGATCTCCTCTCCCAGGAAATGGAACCTATACACACAGGAACAACTACTGCTTACTAAAATGGATACATATAGATCATAGAATAGATTAGCCGACACAATGGTGAATAAATATACATATAGTTTACAATACAAGTCTTTATTTCCACACATACCTTTGCTTCTTGTTTCGAACTGCATCCTGTATAGTTTTAACCTGAACAGCTACCACAGACAGCACTTCCACTGAGATCCTGTTGAACTCATCAAAGCATCCCCACACTCCTGTCTGAGCCAGACCTTTATAAATGTTACCTATGGACTGAGGACATGTGACGGAGACACAAAGAGTAAAGTTGAAATCACTATAAATGAAGTAAACGTGACACACATGAAACTACAGAAAGCATCTGCACAGTCCACGCTACCTTGTAGTCCATCTGTTCTGAGCAGTTGAACACATACACCATGATGCCCAGGGAGCGTCCAAGATCTTTAGTAGTCTCAGTCTTACCAGTGCCAGCTGGGCCTGAGGGGGCGCCACTCATAGTCAGATGGAGAGACTGGGTCAGGGTTATGTAACACCTAACAGAAGAGAGGTTGAGACACAAAACATTTAAGCTAAGACATGAGGAATCAATTAAATAACTTTGGGTTCAGTTGACCTGGCTATTAATAAAAAATATGTATGTATTTACTGGTTAATGATGTTGAATGTGGTTTTATACTAAACTTCAGTGTTTGTGTAACAAAATACACTTGTTTCCATTATTAGACTCACATTTATACTTATTTGCATGGGAGCTACCTGCTTTCAACCACTGCAGAGCTTCACTGGAGAACTTAAAGCAACATTGTTTAGCTCAACTCACAGCAAGAAGGTCCTAGGTTCTAATCCAAGATAGACCAGGGCCCTTTTGTGTGGAGTTTGCATGTTCTCCCTCTGTACTCTAACTAGTCCAAAGATTAGTTTTAGGTTAAGTATGAATGTGAGTGTGGTGTCTGTATTTCAGATACGCTGGCGACCTGTCCAGGGTCTACCCCACCTTACCCTGTGAACCTCAAAGACTGAGTGTATAGATAAATGGATGGATGGTAAATTGACTTGGAAAAACCTGTGGCTGTCGAGGGCGCTACTGCTCAGTAAAAGTTAAATAGTGTTGCTTAAATGTTAAGTGCTCATAGTGACCTTGATTGACTTGTTGCTTCACCCTGTACAAACAGAGGTGACATGCCAGCTCTCTCCTTAAAGAACACATCTTAAATAAAACACTCTGTCGGCATGTGTATTAACATAATGTGCTATATGTATGTGTACCTGTCAGTGAGTGGAGTGATGACCAGTCTGTTAGTGTTCCCCAGGTACTCATAGCTGAACTGGAACTGGGCGTCACAGATGTTAACGCAACAGTGTCTGGTTTCATCATTCCAGCGATGACGAAGCTGGGACAGCCATGCAAACGCCTGTCCTGTTGTCACCTAAGAGACACCAAAAGAAAGGTCTAATTGTTCGGATAAAACTCATTCAGCCAAATTCTTTTTTTTCGATGCAATATTAACTTTACCTTCTGAGCTATGAGATTGGCGACCACATCTCGAGCGTGGACATCAATGGTACAGACCGTCATAATTTTCTGTCTGTCTCCAGGAGTTAGATCCCCGAGCAGCATGTGGATCAGTGAGTTCAGCTGTATAATCTAGAAAACCAGAAATGTATTTATCATCAATGGACAAACAAACACGTTCAACCGTCATGGTAACAATGTCTTTCTCTAGTGTGTTCGCTCTACCTGTTTTCTGTTGTAGTCCTTGAGGGCCGTCTCAAATCCCTCCTCCACCCTCTCAAAGGCAATGCCCACATCTGTGGCCCACCACACCTGACTACCAGTCAACCCTACCTGCGAACAGACGCAGCAGACAACAGCTTGTTTCCCTGTTTTTTAAGTCAAAGTGTTAATTCTGCTGATTATACATCATCATACCTGTGCGGGGTAGTCGAAGATCCACTGGTCTCGTGGTTTGTCTTCATAGGCAGCTACGGCCTCCTGGATCTCCCTCCGAACCGTGCAGCGCATGGTGCTCTCCAAGGCACCTAACCAACACTCTGCCTGCAGAAAGACACACAATGTATAATATATGAATAAATATAAAATCAGGCTGTGTAAAGTTTGAAAAGGCATGAAGATTTTTACAAATGGAAAATGGATGTACATACACATGTATGCTGTGCTGTACAGTTCTTATTATAAACAAAACTGGTTGGTGGACAGTGTCCTTGTACCTGCACGCACGGAAATCAAATTTTGTTTTTCAGTACCTGTCCTTGACAGAGGCACGGCTCAGAGAAGGGAACATATTCTCCCTCTCGGCTGTACATCCCGATAGCAACTGCCTCCTCATCCTCCTCCTCCCCTGCATTTCTGTCAGAGTCCTTGAAGCGAAGATCTGCGATGTTGTCAAACAGCTTCAGCAAATGCCTGGTCACCTTGAAAAAACAAAGAAACACAACCACACAAACACTATTTATTTGGTTTACAAACCGTAATCTCTTGACTGAAATGTAAGGAAATGAAAAAAATATGAAACAAATGAGATCATGTCAAATTTCCACTTTGTCTTTCATTGTTTATCTTTAATAACATTCTCCGCTCTGTAATACTGAGACACAGTCTGCAGAATATATTGAACTGATAACTACAAATGGGTCTCTTTATGTTTTCCTTTCCCATTTTCCCATGGAACACATCATTAAATTGTAATCTATTACCTGTTTGGGCTGTGTTCCCTTAGATACAATCTCCAGAAGATCTGAGGCCGACACAAAATAAAACCTGGGGAACGTGAGCCTCTTGGTCTCCAGGTACTCGGCCAGGGCCTTCTCACACACAGACAGCCTCCGCTGCAGAGTCTCCAGGTTCTCCAGGAAGCCGGTGTGGTTGGTCACCTCCACCACATTACTGTTCTGCACCACCCCAGTCATCAAGCCCTGGGTTAGGGAAGAGAAAATTAAAACGAATAAAAATGGAGAGGAAATACAGTGTGATTATATGGTTGTTGGTCCTTGGTGGTCCGTATATGGTACCTGGAAGTCAGTATGGATTCCCTGAAAGCGCTCCGCGTCGCTGGCCAGCTGGCAGCGGATGTCGTGGCTGTTGGTGAAGATGGCGTTAAGGTGGGCCCAGGTCCTCTGGACAGACATCCAGGAGGAGATGACCAGGTCGGCCACCATCAGCTTCTTCTGCCATCCACTCACCTCTGCCTGGAAATACTCGACATACTTACTCATCAGGATGTTCTGCAGCTGCACCTGAAGAGTAATACAACCGCAGTGTTACAGTTATCTGTAAGATCGCAGCCACAAATGAAAAATATTCTGCATTAACCATTCACTATGAATTTATACCGTTCCGGTTTTTGCTCAGCTACCTGCCAGTGTGATGATATATATTAGGAAATATCAGGTCACGACATACCCATTGAACTACTACAAGAAGGTGCATATCACACACTTGAGAGAAGCAGCACAGTAAGACACACTCACCTGGTTGTCCTCCAGTGTCTCAATCAGATTCTCATCAGCTTTGAGAAGAGGGGTTCCTGTGCTGGTATGAGTCTCATAGGACAATGACATCACACTCCATGTCTGGGTTATCTCTGCCAAAACCTAAGCATAAGCAGAACGTTTTCATTTGAACTATCTTAAAAAATGAGCTGTAGGATAAGGATAAAGTTTATTGTTCATCACACATACACATCCTGATCTCAGGTTTCACCTTGTTATTTATTAGTCTACCACAGGTGAAGGAATCCTATCATATTATATCATATTCTCCTGATTCAAGAATATAATTGGAGTTTATTAATGGTCAAATGTGTGGATGGTAGTGTAGTCTGTTTTAGTTTTTGCAAATATTTCAAAATTGCATTGTTGTCAGCTGACTACTACATTAATATACAAGCCAGTATACTGTTACTAGTCACTGTCTTCTTACCTTCTCTATGGCCATTTCTTTCACGGCCTTATCCACTATGTTTTTGACCTCATCCTCCACCCGGTGAAGCTGTAATTCCAAAAGGTCCCCCAGGGTGGTGCCCTCCCCCATGACAAACCGGACCTGACAAACAAGACATGGCAGCCATGAGTGGGATCATGTTTCAGAGCAGGATAATTGGGTTCCCTCAACTGTGCTGGTCATTTCAGGCCTGGAGGGGATAGTTCAATGATGGTACAGTACATGAGGGCTATTAAAGAGGACCAGAACTTAGATCAATAGTGACACATGTACAGTACAGAATGTGATCCGTAATGAAATAATATTGAATGAAGTGGTATGAGGCATTGAGAGGCATCAGAGTCTCATACCCCTGTGGTGTTCATGAGCTGTTGCCAGTGTCTCTCTCTGACTGCAGAGTTTTGCAGCTCGTTGATGGCTCTCAGAGACGTCAACAGGTTCTTCACAGTCGACTCCAGACCCATGTAGACGTCCCACACACGCACCTCCTTATCCAACATCTTCATCTCCTTTAGTGTGTAACAGACAGATAGTCAGACAGACAGTTTTACAGTTGGCTTCAACCCTCGCAAAGAATTTAAGATTATGTCCGTCTGTCAATGGGAGCTTGTCGTACTTTGGCGAATCGTCTGAGCTCCATGTCCATCTGCTCAACGTTGATCTCTTTCCATGGAGTCTTGGTCCAATCCTCTATACTGGTCTGCCATGGAGAGGAGAATGAAATATTCAATCTGAGATTCTCTGGTGATATTTACAGATGAAAATGTAGTTTCTCCTATAGCCTAAAAGGAAGTCTAAGCAGTGTCAACTACAAAAACACGCTGTCAAATCCTGAGCCTCACTATGTTGCAATGTCCGCATTGTTTAAATGGTTAATCTATGGAGGTCACAAAAAAAATCAAATGCCAAACTATTGTTATTTTGTACCTTGACGAAGATGACCATGTCCCAGACTGCTTTGACCAGTATGATGTCGGAGCGGCACCGGCGCAGCTGCTTGTAGTCTGGGAAACTGACCTCAAATAGATCAGCTGTGTCCTGCAGCTTCTTCATCTCTGCCTCCATCAATGCTACTGCTCGATTAGACTGGAGACAAGGACATTTTGAAATGCTGTGAATTGTTTTTTTATTTAAACAATGGAATTATTATTTTCTTTTTAACTGTATACTACAGGGTGTGACCAGCAATGAGTTATTAGTTTTGAATAAACTTCTTATCTCACTTTATCAATCAGTTTATACGGCTCCTCCACAGCGATCTTGAAGATGGATTCAGTACGAAACTCTTCTCTGAACTGCTGTTGTTTCACCTAAAATATGGGGGGAAAACCAGGACATTCAGGATTTATAGATGCTCCAGGTTTTATGTCTGCTTTCACCTTGTGTGGGGTGTCAGTCATGTATAATGCAGGACAGAAAGTGATCAGCAGGTTTATATGTCAGATATTGAGCTCTTTGTTAGGGGCCGCCTCATTGACATCCTATCCCACTCACACACAGCCTCACCTCAAACCGCACACATTTCCTGCGAATCACTGAAACTTCATTTGACTGTAGAGGTGCCACTTCATGTTTGACTGCGAAGGCAATTTTCCTCAGACTCTTCCACTTCTCTGGCAGATCCTGTGTTTTGTGGTGATATAGAAAGGAATGTAATGTACCAATAAATAAACATATTCTGCTACCATCCATTGTATGCATCTTTGCAATGGGACACACTTCTAGTTGCGAGTAGACGCTCTCAGGCAGCTGCTGTCCGTAGGTCTTGAGGAGTTCAGCAGTAGACTTGAGAGGTTTGAAGTGCTGTTCATTGCTGATCTGTCTGTCTCGTATGGCCATGAGGTGTCCCATGATGTCCACAAGACCTGCATAGTCGCCATCTGACACCTCATTAGAGAGACCGTGGGCTGTGTTCTGGACAAAAGAGGATAATTCCCTCACGCTGCGAGATGGAGAGGACAAAGGATGATATTAGGTTTCAGAGTCAAGGGAGAGGAAAAGGAAGAAGTGTCCTGAACGATAGTCGAAATTAAAAAGAGACTGTTAATTTTACAATTGACTAATTCTTTTACAGCATAATACTTTTAGTTCTTGTTATTTGTGTGTGCTTGTGTCTCACCTCTGGTTCACATGGTTCAGCAGGTGCTCCTTGAACATCCAGCTCCACCTCTTGATGACGTTCATCAGCGTGAGCTTGAAGGGTCTGATGTCGAGCTGCAACCAGCCACAGAACACCCTCCTGTCCTCCATCTTGCTCACTCGGACATACAGAGACTCAAATAGGTTGATCTGGAATGATGAAAGATATAATAAAAAGATCTATACAAATAATAAATTGTGGTTAAATACAGGCATATTAAAGGTTGGTGAAACCCACCTGCTCTTTGAAGTTATCCAGGGTGGGTGGGTTCTTCTTTAGTTCATAGTCGGCGTACAGCTCAGCTTCTTCTGTACTTAACACATGGCCATAGAGCAGAAACTGCCTCATGAATTCAGACCTGTGAAATGTAAGAAAAGAGACTTTGGCCTTGCTTTTTTTTCCTCCAAATGATATTTATATTCTTTCATGTAATTACACAGAACAACAGAAAGCCACATCTGACCTATCATCAGTCCAGAGGTAACGGTAGCTAGCAAACGATCCCTGGTATTCCCTGGCCTGAAAATCAAAGCGGTCTTTCCAATTAGAAGCATGTAAGTACAGTAAATGAGTGTGTGGACAGAAACCAACATTTACCTTAGTGATAGCGGCACGTGCCCGAGAGCGGATTACATGGCACATTTCCGTCAAATCCTCCATCTCGTTTATGTCGCCCTACAAGATGAGGAAACAAGACAGCGCGATGTGGCAGTGTTAAAGCCGTTTATATTGACAAATGGCTGCACAGGGTACAAGCCAATAATTTAATCTGCACAACACCTGATAGTTATCCAGCCCTTTATGATTTGCCACTCTGGGAATGAAGGACGCCACGTTTGTGATGTTAGTCACCGTCTTATCCACAATCTCATAGAAGTTACGACTGTGGTTTAAGTCCAGTGAGGGGTCAAAGGTCATCTCATTGCTGTTGAGTACCAGCTGCACTTCAAACAGTGGTGTGATACGCTGGGCTGCATCTGTGTTGTCCATGAGGTACTGCAGGGAGCAGCGTACTGCAGTGGAGAAGCCTGTCAGGATCATACGATCCACATAGTCTGTGTAGCCCCTCCACTCACTGCTGTCCAGGTCTGTCACGCCCAGCAGAGACTGGTTCTCCTGGAGTGCAGTGAGGGTGATAAGGAAGATGTTAACCTCTACACTGTCGGGAAGTGTCCTTTTCTTTGGAATCACAAATGAGGCGTGTGAATATACTGCACCTGCAATAGTTTGTGTATCTGCTCCCCTGTACTGGTGATGAGAGCATGCTGTTTGGAAACATTCTCTTCAATGTCAGAGAAGACGAGGAGGGTAGAACCACAGCTCTTTCTGGTGATGAAGGCCCGGTGGCTGAATTTACCCATAAGAGCCTGGATAGCTTCCACATTAGCTTTGCTCCTCTGGACACGGCTGGAGATGCTCTAGCGATGGCAAAAAAGAGAACAACCGTAACAACCAGTTTTCTACAAATGAGGTACCACATAAGGAGAATAACAGGTTTCATGCTACATTTGTACGCAACACATACTATTAAACAAACTCTAAGATGAACCACGAGTTTGTTTAATATATTCTCAACATGCATCTGAGATGAGCTTTAATGAGCATTAACATGTGTAGGCATTGAATGTTCAGTACCTTGACCATGTCCCGTGTGCTCTGAATGTAGTCCCACAGGTCATCCTGAGCCCACGTAAGCTCATGGAGGGTCGGTTCTAGCTGAAGTTTTGTCTCGTCCATCGCATCTTTCACCAATCCCACCTCCACAGCCAGGATGGTGCTCTGGAGCCGGTTGTACCACTGGGTCACCAAGGTCAGCGTCTGTGTGTGCTGCATCATACAAAGGGAGTGTTTCACATGATGGGTTCTGACATATTTTACAGGTCGACAAACCCAGCTCAACATATATACAGCCAGCTCCCCGACCCAATGTCCAGTGGACGCACCATGTAGAGTCTCTCCCGTTTGGAGTAGAGATGGAGAGCGGCTTCAGGAATGTTTTGGTTCTTCAACATACTCAGATACTTCACCTCTCTCAGCACTGATGTCAACTAGGAGAGAGCGGAGGGGAAAATGAAGTTAAACTAAAGTTAATGTTGTTTCTTTTTCCTTTTACCTCTGTGGGAATACATCTGATTTGATAGGATTAGCATCATAAAATGGAGGTGCTTGTTAAGGCTAATGAATAGTTGTGAGGTAGATATATATGTAGGTAAGTCATCTTTGAAACTTAGTTAAAATTGACATTAAACGGTACATAAGAAGAACTGTGTACAATACATCAGATTAGGTTGACACCTTGACACATACAGAAAACATCATCTTGTTTTTCTGACTGTTTATTCAAAGCAAACCACATTTGGTACTATATCTAGATGATTCTGCATTTTATTTATGGTATTACTTCAACTTACCAAATATAATGTTTTGGACAATAAATGATATATAGTAGTTCTATGTGTGTATCCCTTATCTTATCTGTGAGCAGGTATGACTGTTGGCAGACTTATGCACCAATTCCACATCAAATAAAAACACGTACATTTTATTTTAGCTCCATTAAAAATGTTTAATGTGTTTCTTGGTGGTGCATCGTCTTTGTGCTTACAGCGGGACTGAAGTTGACCTGGAACAGGCCTGTGTCGGTGTCCAGGGTGAGGAGCGGCTCCTTAAGGTGGGTTTGACAGATTTCCTCCAGACCCTCTGTCCACTTTGAGAACATCTCCTCGTCATGCTGGTCCAGAACCTCCAGAACACGCTCACACTTCTTGAGGACAGCGTCTGCTTCAGCACAACCCAGAGGCCTGGAGGGGAGAGAGGGAAAGAGGCCTCTTGTACATAGCTTGTGTGTTTTGACCAGAAAACCACATTTTGGCAATTTTATTCCAGGATTTGATTAACATTGTTTAAAAAAAAAACTGATACCTCCTCGAATAAATACTGATATTAAGCTGATATGAAGAATTACATTTTTTAAAGAAAAAAATAGATAATTACAGTAAACATTGCAAGTGAGACGAAGATTTCCGAATGTTTTTGCATTGGAATATAGACAAGAGTTAAATTTATACGTTTTAAAGTGACTGTCTGAGAGTTTTGATGAGTTCTACTTGTGTTTCTATCAATCATTTTATGGTTATCAGGACAACAGATCTGCTGGATCTCAAATCACACTGGAGTGGAGTAACTGTGTGTGTGTGTGAGTAGGGAGAGTGCTCACATATAGGCCAGCTGGCAGAGGTTACTCCTGTTGGTGAGGATGCGACTCCGAAGCTCCTGTGACAATTTGAGGTTTCCAGCCACTGGCGGCATATTTTTTCCCAGGACGGCACAGCCTGAGCGCAGCTGAAAAACAAAGGCCTCATATATTTGGTTCATGACTGAGACATATTAATTAATCTCTAACCACACATGTTTCGCCAAGTATGTGAGCCATGTGTCTCATAATGAGCTTATGGAGACTTTCCAATTATAACATAATTTAATGAGGTTATTGGCCATTTAGAATAATTATTCCTGTTCTACCCCTCTTACCGCTTCTCTGTGTTGATCAAGTATAAATTGACATTGGTCTATTTCCTGGTTGAACATGGTCAACAACATGTTGTAGTTCGGAGAGAACAGCTGGTGGATCCCGGGTCTCTCGAGAAGGGTGCCAAAAATCTTTAACAACTAGATGGGACAAAAAACATCATTTTAAGAGCACATTTTAGACCATACATGGGAATGAATATGAGATTTCCTGACTTTTCATATCAAACACCAACAAGTTGAAATTCCCAATAAGAACAGAATGCTGCATGTGAGTGTAGTTTGTTACCATGTTCAGTGCTCTTCACGTGTTGTGCCTTGATGGTCTGAACGTGCATTTGTAAAGTATGGAATTGTTTGGGAACTTCAGGTGTAACAGACATACCTTAAACGTTGACTTTAGATTCTTGGAGTGGTGGAAAGCCAGATTGAGGACAGTTCCAAGCCTCTGGTCAAAATCTCTGTTCTGCTCCATGAAGTACCTGTAGTGTCGCACAAAATCCTGGACACAAAATGGGATTAGACAGATTGATATTTTCAGCCTCTTTCTGAAATATAAAACTTTCAGTCCTCTTTTATTGTAAGGCAATTTTTATTATATAATTTTTAGAGCAGAAATATCAGCAGTTGATCCAAATTTGCTGGAATAACACACTTACAAAAAATTATATGATATCACAGATCAATTTCTGATTGAGTTCCAGTTCAGATTAGCTGAGTCACAGTCGCAGATGTTGTAAAATAGCTGTAAAATATCTAGTAAATTAAATATTGATGCACTGACAAATTATGACCGCTGTCACTGGTTCTTGTGTGTTGCTCAGCAACCACTTTGGTTTCTTACTTTTCAATTACTCTACTGCTGGGCAAAAAATAACATCTAATTATTTTTTTTATTATTTGGTTGTGCCTGTCAATTCCACTTATAAATGGCTGTGAATCACACCCCTCTGGGGCTTATTAATTAAATAGCAGTGTGATATCAAAGACAACTCTACAATCTCCATTTAGGTCTCACATCGCTGGTGTAGTCCAGGGGGTCGTATTTGCCCTCTCTGAGAGCCCGCCAGCGCTCATGAAACTCCTCGCTCATGCTAAAGACCATCTCACTGAAGACTTTCCCTCTGGATCCACCCAGCTCAACCTTCTCCAGCTTCAGAAAGTCCAGCGCTGATGTAAAAAGTTCCTGTATGAGAGAGAAAAAAGCTACTGATGGGTAAGGGTGGGGGAAAGATAGTTAAAAACACTTTTTGTGTGGTGGCAGTTTTTCTACTACAATAAATTAAAATATGTGTTTAAAATGAATATTCAGCAGTTTAATTGATGCAAAATGTGTTTAAAATAATCACAAGATTAATTGTTTAAGCATCTTATTTTTTTAATAACAATAAAACCAACCAAAACACACACACACACACACACAAACGTACTGTACAATTGACAAGAGTTATGCTTGTCAACCTATGTACCTCAATCATGAGCAGCCTTTCAATGATGCGGTCTGAGCGCTGGAACACAAGTGTAGCAGGAAAGTCCCACAGTTTTACATTGTGGCTGTGTCTGTAGTACTCAGGGATCCGTTGGCGGTGAGTGTGAAACAATTGCCTGAAGGTGCGTAGAACTGAGATGGTTATCTGGACCCTCTCCAGCCCCTCTTCAAGCTCCATCTTAAACAGTTCCTCTGGGATGAGGTAGGCAACGGCCTGAGGAAAAACACAATAAGTTGGTTGAACAGTTATTCAAGTCACCTAGTTTTTCAGCCTTTCTTTCAATTTCTTTCACATAAATGTAAAGATCAATGAGTGTACCTTTTCAATGACCAGGTTACAGAATTCCTGCAGGAGAACCACCATACGTTTTGGAATGCAGTAGTACTGGGAATGGCTCCAGATGAGACAGAGAGTGTGGAAGAGAGGAGGCAGCAGAACGTCGACTTGAGGGAAGGTCCTCTCCTCTAAGCTGCTGATCAATCTCCTCAGAGGGCGTAAATACAGATCTATGTCCTCTGCTTCCAGCACAGCTATAATGATCATATACAGATATACTAATATATAACATGTCCGTAATGCGGTGGCAATTTAACTGAAATAAAATCAATCAGGGGACTAATAGCTGTGTTTTTAGATTTTAAGCAAATGTGATTGCTTGTTGCCCATCATTACTGAATGAGCATGATGACACAAAAAGACAAGGAAAGCTGCACTCGAGTATAAATATAAAATCCAGAAGAAGTTATCTGATTAGATATGAATCAATTTTGTACAAAAACAGAAGCTGCTTATATATTTGAAGAATTACATTAAGGAAAACTAAAGGAGAAAATGAATTATCCCTAATAAAAGATTAGTAATGCTGATCTACCTTCATTGACTTCGAGGCAGACATCATTAAAGGAGGAGTAATAACTACTTTTGACTCTCCTCAGGATCTCCATGATCCGCTCCACTTTGGGGCTCTGGATCTGAGAAGAAAGAAATGATAGTAGGATGTAGATAACCTGTCATGCAACATGTTCAGAGTGCCCTAAGGCAAACTGTGGACCAAACATCTCTTAATATCAATATCTGACATTGCATTAATACATTCTGTAAACTAAAACACCACTATGGGAACTGCCACACCAATTCACATTTTGAACTGATTGCACAACTTCCACAGAACCAATCTCTTACTTGCGATTGGATGCCCAGCAGGTTTTCTCTCTGAGTGGCCCAAAACTGGAGCTCGACGTTGGGGCCCGGGTGGTCTCCACGAAGCAGCATCATACCAGAGTCTTTCTTCAGGACGTTCCATATCTGCCCAGACCACTGAACTATTATTGTTTCTATAGAGTACAACAATCCATGGTCCAGTGGCCAACCAGTGGGGCTGTGAGAGACAGAGATAGATATGACAATATGGGTAGTGAGCAAATGAGGAATAGGACAAAAATATTATTTGACTTTTAAATCAGTTGTAAAACAGTTAGACACAATCGACATTGACTGTAACAAGACATTAGAGACATTTTAAGGGTGTTCTCACGGAATTATTGGAGCTGTAAATCAGCCATTCTCAAGGGGGGCTCTCAGCTTGGGGCCCCGGGCAAACAAGCCGCAGCTTGAAAATTGATGTGCGTCTATTTCGGGTGTTGTGTTACAGGTGCTTGGAGCGGAACAAAGGCAGAAAATAAGAGTTGAAAGTATAATGTCACTTATTATGGACATTTGATTTGCTTTTCCACACACGGAATTAACAAGTATTATGAAATGGAATATGATATATAGGCTTTTAAGAAAAAGGGAAAGTCAGCTCAATTGTCATTATAGCACTCATGATGTGCCACTATTAAATATTATTAAAATTAAATAATTTACACTTCACCCTTGTTCATGGTGACCTCCACTGTCTGCATGTCAAGCTTCAGAAGATTTTACTGAAGAATATTTGAGGAAATTAAAGGGAATGTTGGATTCATTTTCATTATGGCAATCATAACTTGCTCTTAGAAATATTATTTAAAAAATTCCTTGAGGAGACAAAGAACAACTTTCACCTCACTCTTCTGAACTCTTGTTCAACTTGACATACAGACAGTGGGGGTCACCATGAACTAGAGTGAGGTGAAATATCTGTGTCACCTCTCAAGGATTTAAAAAATAATATTTTTTAATATGAGAAAGTTATGAGTTCCATAATGAAAACGTGAGCAACATTGCCTTTAATTTTCTCAGACATTCTACAGTAGGATCTTCTGAACCTTGACATACAGACAGTGGGGGGTCACCATGAAGAAGGATCTTTCTTTTTATATTTAATATGAGCTAGTTGAGAGTGCCATAATGAAAAATTAGCCAATTCTTCCCTTTAAGTTTTGTTTAAAAAAAAATATATATATAATATTAGATTTCATTAGACCTGTTATGTCTTCCGTAATAAGTGTCATTACATTTTTAACGTTTGTCTTCGCCCTTGTTTCCGCTCCAAGGACATTTACCGTAAGAACACGTATAGACGCCAATCAATTTTTAAAGTGCGGCTGGTGTGACCGAGTATCCACAAACTAACTACGGAGCACATGACAGCAGCAGCGGCGACAGGTGTTCACTTCGCACCGGTTAAAACGAGTATTTTACCATGGACATGTGGTAAGTAACGTTTTATCAGGAAATAAACAAAGATAATAATATATTTTATTGTAAAAGTTGACGGAAAAATAACGAAGAGAACAAAATGTCTCTGGTTTCCAGCGTCAGAAATGCGCCATAAAGAGAGAAGTTAAGCTAGAAGTTACTCAGCTGTTAGCCAAGAGTTGTTTCATTCCACTTCTGTTCCCGACACGTCAAGTCACACACCTACACACACACAGACACACACACAATACACACACGCACCTGAGGGCAATGTCGTGGGGTCGAGCCCGCTCCACGCTCAGAGGCAGCGGCAGCAGCGTGTGTCCCTCGGCGCGGCCTCTCAGGGTTACCACCCGGCTCCTCAGCCTCTCCAGGTGCCGGTGGATGTCCTCGCACACCACCTGAGGCCAGGCCTCGTGGTTCAGGCCGCTGGACAGCACCGACACCAGCACCTGAGCGCGCAGAGGTCACACAGGCGGGAGTGTGGACACAGTGGTTACAAGCACAAGAGGAGCCTCTGTGGGCCCCCGTCCTCTCTCGAGTCATGATGTCCCTTTCATCATTTATTTTTCTACAAGTAATAGAGTCAACTGTACAAATTACTCTGTAGTGTTTGTTCGGCTTGTCACTAATAAACAGTACATAACAACTTTGGTATGAGTAATAATGATCGGATGTGCTTAATTCTGCACAATATGAAATCTCACCGCATTTCAATCCTCCTTTCTCAGACTTTTTTTGATGCCACCTGCATCATTGTGTGAGATGGATACTCACACAAACACACACACACACACACACTGGCCCACCTCTGAGATAACAACAGGAAGGTACTCCATGGGATATCCAGGCACCTCTCCCAGCTGGAGTTGGTGTCTGAAATCCTGCCGGCTGATCCTCTTTACGCCCTTCTTTAGCACACACAGCACTTTGGTCTTCCATGGCGGGGCCGTCTTCACAGGGGCAAAAACAGTAGGAACGCTTTCAACCGCATTGAAAGCACCAGAAATAAGTAGTGACTTATTTCAAAAGGTGTGTATGTTAAATGGGGTGTGGACTTCATGCCACCGAGGCAAATAAATTCTTCCACTTTGCACGCGTGTATGTGCATGACACAATTCCACAGTATCTTTACTTCAGGGATATTTGTAATTAGAATTTCTGATATGCAAATTCATAGAAGAAACAACAGATGGAGTACATAATTAAATACTTCAATGCTTTAACCCTAATTAAATTTACTCGCATATCTGTGTATTTATCCCTCTGTGTATGTTTTTCTTACCTGAGCATCCCCTGCATGCAGTGTCCCTCCAGGTCCGGTGAAGAGCAGCAGCCTGTTGGTCCAAATGTGGTCCAGGAAATCCAAAATAATCTTCTGGTTCTCTTCCGCTCCAATGAAACGGTTCCACTTATCCGTCTTCACTCGCAGGATACAAAAGGCCTGCTCGCGAAGGAAGTCCACCCTCTCATCTGACAACACCACCCCGGCTTTGAGAGAGTGCTCCTGGGGAACACGCACTCCTCTGGCACTTCCGCTGCCTAAACCACTCCTGGTACTGCTGCTGCTCCTGGGGGACTCGGCCATGGAGACTCAACTGGTGATGGGGATTGTGAAGCCAGAAAAGAGAACCTTGCAGTGTGTGATAAAAGGTACAAACCCACCTCAATCTTTCTTGTCAAGATCAGAAGCTATAAACTGGGCCAAACGTAACACTGATGAACTCCTTCTATCATCCCAACCTCATGTTTCTTCTCCGTCCCTCTCTCTTCTACAGCTCTCAGGGCGATCACCTGGGAGAACTGATACACTCCTTGATGGACAGTTTAACTTGTCACTGTGACAGCACAACGTAACCTCACTATCCAGCGCTGGTGCAGGCTACGGTCTGTGGGGCCTGTAACTCTATCCTGTAACCTGAGTCTTTAGGGGAGATCTTTTCACTACAGTGACACCTCCAGGAAAGGTAAAAATATTAAAACTTTTAATATACATATAAGGTTTTCAAACATGTGGCATAAGAAAAAGATTTATTATTTGGTTTGTAACTTTAAACAATTTGAGTAATTTCTGATTCTAAGAGTGTGTCAGATGGTAAGACCAGTAGGTTCAGCTTTTAAAAGGTTTTAAAAGGTTTTAAAATGTTTAATACTAATCAGAGAGAAGTTATTTCAAGTCAAAGTCACCCAGATAAACGGATCCTCTCTGACTAATATATGCAGTGTATTTAACCACCACATGGAGGCAGTGTGGCACAATGCTTCTGACATCATCCTGCAAATGTAATCCAAAGTGACCTTAGCCGTGACATCCTATTACACATGTTATGCCATTTATGTAAAAACATGAAGAAATGGGACATTTCTGTAACTGTGTTACTTATAATACAGCAGCAATGATTACCCTTTTCAAAGATCCTGAACTTACTGACTTAAACCTTAATAAATGGATGTAATGATATCCCAATTTGAAATGGGCTGACTGGAGAGAGTAGATTTCTAACATTTGAGTGTAGTGGTCATTTATTTGATCCATAAACCAGTAGAAGGCTTGTCAAAACAATACAATTTAACACGTGTAAAACATCCCACATAGTGTATAAATGTAGTTTAACTGTTCCCCATTACATTATAGAAGATTTCCTTGTTCAAACAGCCACTGTATTTTCTGTAATCACTTCCCTTTGACCCAAAGTTCACTTTTGAAATCACTTCAATCCTGTGGGCACAATGGATGGAAGTGTTTTTTCGCTTCACATGACATATAGGTGCTTAATGGATGTAAATGACCTATAGAGGTTTATTTCTTAATTTTCTTTTAAGCAAGTGCTCAGCATTTATCGACAGTGAATATTTCCATTGTTCACAACACTGGCTATACCAGCCAATAATCCATGGCAGCTCTCCAAGGGAATTTGTCCTTTCAGAAATCTGTAATTCCATGCCTCACTCTGAATAAGTGAATGCCTGTGTGTGTGTGTATGTGTATGTTTGCTACACACACATAATCATTTTGTGTATGTGTGTCGGGCAGCTCCAATGATTGCCCTTTATATCAAATGTAAGGGTGCCGTTTTTGTTGGTGTTAACTTGCGAATGTGTGTGTTATTATATGCCAACAAAAGTTTGAGATTGGATGTGTGGGATTTATGTGCGTATGGCTGTCTGGAGCCTAAGGCTGGCGGAGGGTATCCCTTGGGTGTCTTCACATGCGCTGCATCTAAGCCTATTTGAGCCCGCTGACAGCAGGAGCATGACTGCCCATCTCTCTGACCTCATGCCCAATGTCAGCTCTACTCTGCAGGGATGTCGGGTGTCGGGATGGAGGCCAGAAAAAGAGATCTTAGGACAATGGGGGAACAAGAGGAACGGGAGAGGGAGCCAATGGAGAGACAAAGGGGGGAGAAAAGAGAGGGTGTATGCTGGGGTGAAGAATGAGGAAGGGCGGCGAGCATACAGAATACAAATGAGACGGAGAATAGTGTGATGAAGGAGCAGAGGAGCAACAGCAGAATAGAGATATATTCTTGGCTGGCTACTGGTGATAAATATTCAAGTGTTGTTCTCAATAGTCATTGCTGAGTAATGTAAACATGAGTAAGAGGCCAAATGGAAAAAAATATCCCCGGGAAATATTTAAACTCTCAGCACTTGACTGTAACAGAAATATCACCTGTAGGTTGATGTAATACTCTGCTCCATTGTAGCAAAACTCTTTTGTTAAACTCAGCAATGTAGTTCAACCTAAAGCATCTCCCTCTCTTTTCTTTTCCTTTCTTCCTCTTTTTTCCTCTTCTTCTCTACCTCACTCTCTCCATTTGCTGTTGCCATGACTACGTGTTACTTGACGATGAGGCTACCGCTCTTGAGTCCGGCGTCTCAGCCTGACTCTCTGTCTCTCTCCGAAAGAACTCGTCTACTTCTTTCCTCATCACCCTTTCCTCGTCCTCAGTCAGGGGAGGGAATTACATGTAGATGAGCTCGAGGTCTCTATCTTTCAACTGCAGACGCACGTACGCACGCACGCACGCACGCACCACCACGCACGCACACACACACACACACACACACACACACCATGGTGACCATCATCTCCACAGGCACTGGGTGTTTCGAACTGCACTTTCGTATCACTCACCATGGCCTTTTTCATTTTGTCTTGTAGTCTCCAGGGAAAAACGACAGATTCATGTATTTCTGCAGCAGCTGGACTCAGGGGAAGCACAAAAATGGATGAAAAAGGAGGATAGAGACATGGGGAGAAAAAAAGCAAGAAGAGAAAAGCAGGGAGAAAAAATGTCACCAGGGGAAGGGAGAAATTGAGACAGTGATAAAGATGGGAAATGCATACACACTGTCACAAACACACACACACCCGTAATGATCAGTTCAAAGCTTCCCTCTTGTTGCTGGCCGACTACCCATGAAACCCTGCCATGGCTGGCGATTGGTGTGTGTGTGTGTGTGTGTGTGTGTGTGTGTGTGTGTGTGTGTGTGTGTGTGTGTGTGTGTGTGTGTGTGTGTGTGTGTGTGTGTGTGTGTGTGTGTGTGTGTGTCCAGATGGTGCTGACCAGCCGAACCTCCCAGGGCAGATGAAGTAAATGGAGCGATTACAGTAATGACCGACACACACATCTGTCTCATACCTCTGCATGGCTGCCAGCTCATTTGGAAACGCGCTCACACACAAAAAAACACACGTACACACACATAGAAAAGCACAGTTGGCCGAGATCTGTGGAGTTGGTGAGAACAAGCAAACCCCACTTTAATGTGCGTTTTATCTGATGCCAATATGTCGCACAGCTTTGTATTTTATTTTATTTTATTGGGGGAAGTAAATATGTAAAATTAAAGCAGCCGGTTGACACCTTTGGTACCTACAAAAAGAGACACACCTCTGACTTCATCTCTCAATCATCACACCAATCTAACCCACTCCTGTCCTTCCATTTTTTCTTTTGCTATGTCTTTGGTTTTTTTTGTCTCCCACCAGAGATGAGTCAAGAGAGGGGGACAGTTCGGACGACCCACCAGGGGCAGACAGTCTCTTTGTAGTTAAGAGAAAAGGCAGGGAGTCACAAGCAAGCTCTTCCTTATCAGACCTTCCCTTTGTTCTGCAAAGGTCTTTCTCCTCTGTCTGGACTCAGTGATATTTGAGAGGCAGGTCTCTGCGCACAGGAAGGGGTTAGAGAGCATGGCCGATCTCCCAGGAAGTGTGTGTTTGTGCATTTAAGTCCTGAGCTTGCTCTCTTCTGAGTATATTGTGTGTGTGTGTTTGTGCAAATGTGTCTGTTTGTGCCTACTCGTTGATGGGACCCCAGCAACTTGAGTCGAGAAATGCTGAGTCCATGCTGACCACTTCCAGGATATTGTTCACTAAGGTAACACTCTGCGTAAGAGAACACCCTCATTTCACTGGCAAAGTGCTGCAGTGTCTCCTCTAAAATCTGCAGATACAGTATTTTCTGTTTCTGCATTGTTCTGTGCTGTGGTCGACACAGGTAGTTTCCTCTTACAGCAAGTTCACCTGGGCGTGTTCTCAGGAGGCTCATTAAGCTTTGCTGAGACAAAGAGACATACTGGAATTTAAAGTATGGTACACAACCCACCCTGTTTAAGGAGGGGTTGTGAATTTGTTTACACCCATGCTGTGGTCCTGTAGATGGGGCTGTTTCTCTATCAGGCTCCCCTGGATCGTCTAATTCAATTTTTTTACCCATGCCTCTTCCATCCTCTTGTTGCTTATAAATTCCATATATGCTCTGGAGAGATGGGTTATTTTATGTGCGTCTTGTCAATAGTTGAATTGGATCTTGCAAACTTCACTGCAAGCCTATGGTAAACATCTTACTATAGGTATTCACATAGATACTAGCACACACAAAACAATAGAAGAATGTTTGCACAGACTCACACTGAGTGTTCCCTTGGTCTTTGACAGAGAGAAAAAGTATTGTTTCTATTGATTTATCATCATCTGCTCACCTCAGAGATATTAAGACGATAAAACAATAAAAGAGGAGTGAAATCCACCTGGGTAGCCTCTGAACAAATACAAATTATACAAACCCCACCATCTCCAGCAGTGGATAGCATTGTAAGTGAGTTCAGCGTTTTAGAGGTTATTGTAAAAAAAGAGGATCAAAATGAACATTTCTCACTTTCATGAGAAGTGACAAAAGTAAAGCTCTTAAGCAGAGTTGTCTCACCTCGGGGGCCTTCCCTTTTAACCTCCACCATCATGTGATTATCTAAAGAGTAATACCACACTGTACCCCATATGTTTTTCATGCTCAGTGGTTTAACCAAATGAGGTGAAAGCAACCAAGCTTTTCCATGGTTCCATTAAAATATGTCTGAGAACAAAGCGGGGAATTACACTGACACACCAACTGTACCACCATCCCCCTTTTAAATGACTACACTACTCTGATTGGCTGCCAGTGCTTGGCCATTACACAGCAAAGATGTGCTAATGAAGGTAGACAGAGGGGAAATGATAGACTGAGGTTTCTCGCTGATGAATAAAATGGCAGGGCACAGAGACTGATTGTCCGTCATTTTGGGGGCATTCATTGGCAATTATTGCAGTGACCAGCAATTTGTTTAATGTTGCATATAGGTTAACTCTGGTGCTGTCTGATGTCCTTATTAACAAAAAGGCACTTGTTCTTCCAATGTTACTTTAAGGAGAGTGGACAGATTTCCACTGATATGCTGTGGGAGACTGAGTAATTGTTTGCTGAGTGCAGAGTTGAGGCTTCAGTCAAGGTTGGCTGGTCATGATAGCAGAGTATCAAGCTGGGCTTCCAGATGCTTAAAAAAAAAATTGGCATAATATATAAGATGAATGTATCATGTAAGATTTCCATCCATTCGTATTTACAGTTGGAAGTGCAGGTAGTCTCTCCCCGCTGTGCAGTGCTGCCTCTCACACCTCTGATGGTGCCACCAGGTCAGCTGCAGAGTTGTCAGTAGGGACGTCTCCCTGACCCCACGATTCTCGTCTGTCCAACTTTGCTACTTTCCATCTGAGCCACAGCCAGAAACTCTTCACACAGCTTCCTCAGGCTCTTCTTGGAGTGCCTTCTTCTGCCTGGACCCAGGAGATTGGAGTGCCTTTAGGAATCACTCAGTGGAATTCCCATCCAAGCATCTGCAGCCAACTTCTACTGGGCAGGTAGATGCCTTCCAACCTGCTTCAGTTCCTGCCACAGGCAGCTCACTGTTCTTCTTCCTCTCGAGGATTTCTTCCACACTGTGATCACAGGACCACAGAACAATGTCTGTCTGCAACAATATCAACGTTGCCTTGCAGCATGACAGATTGTGCTGCAAGCTGGGGTTCGGGGCATCACAGAGGTAACAGTTCTCTTCTGAGTGATAACAGAGATGTACATTTCCAGGACTTGGAATGGCGTCATATGCTAACCTGATAAGAAAGCTCAGCATTGCCTGTGAGATCCTCCACATCTCAGCACAGTTTTAATGTAACCAACTTCATGTACTATTGAACTATATAATGAGTTTATTAGTCATTTCATTATTTTTATTGACTGACAAATATGCATCATATTAAATGTATTAGCTTGTTTATTTAGAATTTCTTTTAATCTCATTAATCTTTTTTGAGATGTTTGCGAACCGGAAAATTAATTCTCACAGCCAACAGAATCTTGCTCATGGACACTTCAGTATAGGAAGAAGGCTTGTCATAATAAAAGCCACGATCCCCCCGGGTTTTAAGTTGCTCTTTTTGTTCACCGCCCATCACACTTAGTCTTGATCAGTTGGGCCACTAGTTTGGTGCAGACTAAATATTCTTAATAATTTTGGGTAGACAGAAGATGAGTTGGTGATCCCTTGAGTTTTTCTCAAGTGGAAACGAGGTTCATATTCCTGTTTTTGAATTAAATATCCTGACTGATATTTAATGGATTGCCATGAAAATTGCAAAATAAAGATTTGGTGATTTTGATTTTTTATCATGAGAGGAGGTGTCCTCAAGTCAAAATTCAAGTTTTTGACCACAAATGAGCAAATCTTAGGAAACATGGTCAACATTATAAATGCCTATCATGGTGTCAGCATCGTGGGCATGTGAGGCCATTACATCATGCTAATTCTAGAAATAGCCTCAAACACTGTGGTGCCTGAGTAGAGTCTCATAGATCTCCTTGCTAGCACAGCATCAAAGTTTGATGATGAAGTTAGAACCTGGTTGTAAAAGATATATTAAGTCTAAGAATATTAATACGGCTGGAAAAATGAAAATTGAAATGATGCATAAAACCAGTGCACACACACAGACAAACAGATTAGCCATTGATCAGGGTTAAGCCTTGATCTCTGTGTGAGAGCATGCTGTGATCGATAACTTTAATTGTGCCTCAAGTGTGTGCTTGCACGATTCCATGTCCCCCAACTCCCACTCCTCTACACTCTCCACTGTCAACCACACACACACAGACACACAGAGTCATATTCTCTCCTTTCTCAAACCTTCACAGACAGAATTAAACACACACACACACATACACAGCAACCTGATTAGGTGAGCCACAGGGGTTAGGCCTAATGACAAACAGACTCAGCGTGCGCACAAACACCTCAGCTTCTCAGATGAAATATAGATTTTCCTCTGTCCCAAAAGCTGATGGGTATTAGGTGAAGGCATGTGTGTGTATTTGACTGATTGTGTACTTTTATGTTTGTGTGTGTGTATGGGTGTAATCTCGTCTCCAGATTGTTTTGTGTGGCACCAGGGAAAAGCATGTAAGTGATTGGACGCTGCTTTGTTAATGTTAAAGACCCTCTCTCCAGGGAAATAGTGGGTTAAATAACTGTGTTTTCTGTTTGTGTGTATGTGCTGTGAGGTGTGTTTGGCTGATAGATTAACAGGCGGGCGTCTTATCCCAAGGGAAATGCATTGGTATTGTTTTTACTGATGGAATGTCCATCAAGCTTACTAAAGATGGGTCTAATGAGTGTGTGTCTGTGTGATAAACAGGACAGGATTCATATTCTGATGCCTATGAGTTTTTGTGTGTATATTTGTGTGTGTGTGTGTGTGTGTACGTACGTACATCATACTTTGTTATGAATGAATACAAATATTTATTGCTCCCAGGAGTAATGGCTGCGCACAGTCGGCCGTTAAAACATTGCAAACACATACTGGAGCAGACATACTCTGACCTAAATTTGCAATTGTAAAAACCCAGCGTTGATTAAACCATTAAACTTATTAAAAGCACCTTATAACAGAAATGCAAATGATCAGTCCATAACTGCTAATATTTATGGTCAAGTGCAGGAAAAGCAGTTAGTCACCTACATTATATATTGTCTAATAAGCCAAGTCACATACAGTCCGGCATTTGGAAGGTCACATATTTTGATCTTCAAGCTTCAGCACATTTAAAGGCCAATTCTCAACTTTAATTTGATTATATACATGATATACATATACATGAATATATAAAGGACTCTGTGGAGCAGTTACATACTGTGCCCATAGTTTTAAAGTAAAAGGACAGATATTAATGAAGTCAAACAAGTCATCATATTTAATATTTTATGGCAAATCCTTTGCAGCCAATGGGTGCTTTCACACCTACCTTGTGTGATTTTTTTTCAGTTTACAGTTCAATGACCTAACACAGCCATGTTCCCTGGTGTGAAACAATCACACACTTAAAAAATCAACACAAATCTCATTGAAACATAAGAGTTTTTTTTCTGTAATCCACTTGCCTTTATCAGCAGAATATGGTATAGCTGTTTCTTAAGTGAGGCTGGAGGTCAATAGGAGCTTATGTATGTGAAGGTATATTGATTATCAGATGTCTTTTCTCATAGTAAATTCACCAAAATTATTGCTGTGAGGATATTTAGTGCAAAATCCTTCTTGACATCTTTTATGTTATTTTATCCATTTTCCATTCCATCTGAAATCTGTCAGTTAACGTTTCAACATTTCATTGTATCATCAAAGCCCCAACTATTTTGCAAGCAAAGATATTAAGATGACTCAATGACTTTAATAATCCATAATCGGCTTTACTTTCCTGCCAGACATCAAGTCATCTGTCAGATTTCTCTAATGGTGGGTGTCTTATTATGGGATGAAACTCTTAAAATTGTTCCAAACCCGTCAATATCAGCGCTGTGAGCTGTGTAATATCCTGTAACTATGTGTGTAACTGTGTGATTGTGTTTGTACGCGCTCAGATTATTGTGGGTTAAGCTAAGTGGTTGTCTGGCACAGCCATCTTTGATTATCTTTATTTATCCCTCCTGCACCTTCTCTCTCTCTCTCTCTCTCTCACATGCATACACACACACACACACACACACACACACACACACACACACACACACACACACACACACACACACACACACACACTTCATTTATGCTAAAAGGCTAATCTTTTTGTGCTAATGAAAGGTATTGGGTTTCCTAACAGGCTTTTAAAGGAAGGTGATGGATTGAGGGGTAGATGGATGGAGGGAGGGGAGATGGGACACAGGGAAGTGAGGTGTCAATAAGCACATCAACCCGATCCCTCCCAGACTGCGAGGTGTGTGCATGCTGCTAATGTATGCATTCATGCACGTACACACACGCAGCCACACTCGGCTGTAGTTGCTCATAAATCTCTGCGCAAAGCATAAAAGCAAGTCTTTTGGTGCCAATAAGCTGAAAGATGGATTGTTGGAGATGTCTCCACTTTGACCAGTGCTGTGATAAATGCCCGAGGGAGCGTATGCATGCACTCCAATGTATTACATCAGTTTGGAGCTGTAGGTTTTGTGCAGATTGGTGCAGAAACCAGTGTTAGTGAATGTATTTTGTTGCAGGGAGGAATTAATCATGTGATACTCCAAACTTTGAACACATTTGCTGGAAGAAAAAACTTTTAAGACAAACCATAACTGCATACAGGTTAAACGTGTGTCTTGTTAGATTCAAAGATGTGTCAGAATAATGTTATTAATACAAAGAAAAGATAAAGTAACAATTTTAAGACTTTGGATAGTGTATAATGATTCCCTTTTACCGTCTGTGTCAAGTCTCCTCTCTTCAGGTGAAACAGTCATTGAGTCCTGAGGATCATGAGCCCTATGCCCTCACTTTAGCTTTTTTCCCATTCTAATAAAGCTGATAATCATTTGTTTCCCAATCACATTAGCATGCCAGTAATGAGAAGGGTAAGTCAACCATTAGAATATGATCCATAATTCATTGTTGACTCCCGTTCATTACCCCATCCTCACTCCGATGAATGTTAAATGTGTGTGTGTGTGTGTGTGTGTGTGTGTGTGTGTGTGTGTGTGTGTGTGTGTGTGTGTGTGTGAGAGACTTTGCATCTCTGTTTGTCATCTGGGCTACAGAGCAGTGTGAGGCTGCGATGGATTGTTTGTGAGGACAGAAATTTACATGATGGACTCTGTAATCTACCGATTTCCATATGCATTATGTAACTTAGGAATGACGCAAGCAAGAACTTAAATTGGAAATATATGCAGGGGTGCATTACTGTGCATCTTTTTAGGTGTGTGCGCGTCTCTTTCTCTCTCGTTCTCTCTCTCTCCCCCTCTCTCTCTTTGGCTTTCTGTCTCTGTCTCCCTGGTGAGTGAAGCCGACAGCTGTTATCAGTCGCTGACAGAATCCTCCCATCAAACCCCTCCTTCTGCTGTCAATCACAGCCCATTGTCACCAAGTTGCTATTTAAATAGCCGTCTCCCCTCTGTTTACAAATGAAATGTGTGCGTGTGTGTGCGTGTGTGTGTACATCCTCTCCTCTCCTTTCCTCTCCTCCAGAAAAAGACAGACACTGCAGGTTGATTAATACATAAGAATTCCCTAAACACCTTTATCAGGTTCACTACGCTGCAAAATTACTCCCTCCATAAATAAATAGTTGTTAAAACCAGTTGGAACATCATTAATGTCCGGCTCAGAGCCAGAAGAAAGTTGCTTCAACTCGTGTGTGTGTGTGTGTGCGTGTGCGTGTGTGTGTGTGTGTGTGTGTGTCTTTTGGCAACCCTCTAATGAGATGCCTGTGTTTCCCTCCATTAGTAGTTTATTAGATAGCACAGGTCGCTGAGGTTTGTAAAATACCGTAAGCTTAATTTAGCACATTTGGCTCCACGGGGGCATAGGGGACTTCAGCGGGTATCAGGGGCTTGGACAACTGGTGTTAGCTTGGGATATAAATTAGTGTTGCGAGCTATAATAAGGAAGCTGTTGAGCACAGCCATCATGTGCTTCACCAAAGCATTTATTATTAAAGTGCCTTAGAGGTGCTGATGACTGCGAATATAATTATGTGTAACCGGGATTTGAACCACCTGAAAACTAAATTTTTAAGCTGCAGCTTTGAAGCTGGGGATCTGCTGTTCTCTTTATTCTTGGCTGCGGTCACTGCAGTCATGCTGCAGCTCTCAGAGAGCAAACAAACAGGCTCACCAACAGTGGAATGTCTTTTCATTGCATATCTTATCAATGGAGCACTTTGTAGGTGCTACCATTTAATTCTGAACAAAATACTTTGCAAAGTGATCTTTCCTAGACAAAAGTGCAACAGACCTACAGGACACTGGATGATTAAAGCAGCAAATGCAACAAAGACATTGATGAATTGGCTAAAGGTTGCACTGCGATGGTGTTGTATTATTTAGAGGCACACAGACGTATAGTAAAATATATTGATGTATGTTGGCATTTCAACCACCATGTTATATACAGTGTGTTTATTTTATTCTCCATTGAAAAGAGAATCGTTTGTTTTTAAATGTGGTGAACAGTGTGTTACAGTCCATATAACAGATCTACCTGTGTTAATGTGCAGCACCACAGAAAATATTCTCTGTATCCTTCAGTTAACAGAGAAGGAGAAAATATATGAAGTGATTTTTACAGTATATTGTTAATGTTTTGTGGGTGAATGAAAGATACACCTAGTTTTCTTTGTTCGATCAGACACACACACACACACACACACACACACACACACACACACACACACACACACACACACACCACTCATCATTTATAGCTAGCTAGTAAGTGACAGATACACCCATTTTCTCTGCCGTTCATGTAACCTTTTCTGTCTGGGGTTATCAAAGGTCATTCCGTCAGGCCTGATTTACTGATGGAGCATGGTGCTCTCACTCTCTCTCCTACATCAACCTGTCCCTCTATCTTAAACCTCTTTCAGACACACACTGTATGTACAGTCATTCATGAAAGCTCTATCAATTTAATATGCTGGTGTCAACTTTACAAAGGAGCCTGAGAATTGTTTTTTCATTTAAGTCACTATTTGTCCAAAATACACAATATTCATCACATGGCTCAGATGGTTGGAGACTTGATTTTAATGATCTTATGGTGTGTGTCCAAATCCACTTGTGTGAGTTCAGCGGTGGGAAATAGGGTCACTGCGCCAGGTGCATGGTTCAAAGAGGTTATCTCTTGATTGATCATGGATGTTTTGAACATAACATGCAATACACCAATCACCGTGCCGTCTCGCATTCACTCTAAGAGCCAGGAGTGCTAGCACCTTGGCAGATTGCTATTATAATGGTGGATTTGCAGAAAAAGGTAAGAAAGAACATTTTTCTGCACATGAAACGGTTTCCTTTTGTGCAGCAGCAGATCATCTCTGTGTGTAACAAGCAGAGTGTAGGTGCAATATCCAACTGTCTGTGCAAGAACATATAGTGGAAAGCAGAATTACTTTCCACTACCTCAATTTAACAATGTATCAACAATGTGCCGGACCACACCTCATTTGTGCAAGTACATTTGCTATTTAAATCAAATGGGCACTGGACGGAAATATGATAACTGTCTATCTGGAAGACACATTGCACTTGCCGCTTCCTGCTTCGCATTGTTTTGTGTCGGGTGTAAGATCGGGCCCCATGTTTTTTTTACCTAAAGTGACAGATTAGGAAGTGAGTTTTTAGATAGTCATGTTTTTGTCTGCGTGTGTTTGTCTGTATGTCAGGAAACAGGATTTTGTGAAAACTACTTGCTTGATTACCATGAAACTTGGTCGAAGGATGTGGTACGAGTCAGAGACGCACCCATTAAACTGTGGATCCATATCAGGGGGTGCACTTAGGATTTTTTTTATTTCACTTCTGTTGACATTTAGCGTTTTTCAACATTTTCATTTGTGTATAATTCATGGCTCTTGATGAAAAATACTCTGAATTTAAACATGGCTTCAGAAGGGGACTGTCATAAAGTTTTAAAGGCTATGCTGAGGTTATAAAGGTCAGATTTTAATCTAAAACTCTGCAAGTACATACACTGCTTTTATAAACATGGTTGTAAATTTGTTGAACACTGAAATTTCACAACTCTCCGGTGTGAATTCATCTTGGTTGTCTTTTGGTAAAAATGACATGAACATTCTAATGATCCTATGATTTGTGAATGGACATAAACGATAAACCAGATAAATGAACTATGTTACAGATTCTGTGCTGACATCCTGCCTTCCTCTCTCTCTCCCTTCCTTCTAATTGCCACATGTCTTTTCTTCTCGTGATTTGTCTTTTCTGCTATTTTCCCCCTTTCTTTCATCTCTCACCTTTTCTCTCTGTCAAGTGCAGATCTTGTTTTTCGAAGGAGAAGATGACAGTGTATTCTCTTGAATTTTTTTTTGTTGAAACCCTGTTTGACAGAAAGAGTGATAGGTACGGTGCTGCTCATAATAAAGAGCGGAGGCAGAAAGAGGCAATGATTTCAAACCAAGCGCTTTTATAATGGTAATAGTTGTGTTTGTCAAGTGTAAGCTGGTTTGATGAATGCCTCTGACAAAAAGACACAATTGACACGTCATTCTATCGTTAATAAGAAAAATAACACTTGAGCTCAAACGAGTGCAAAGCTTGTTCACGCACAAATCTTTACAATGCTCTCTGTCAGACGTGATTTTTAAATGTAATGATTAGGCATCAGGTTGAGTTGAAGAAAATCAACCATGCAAATACATTTTTCTGTGTGAGGAATAAGGAGAATGAAAGTTATGTCTTCTTTTCTTGTCGCTGCTTTCTGTCCTCATATCTGGTCGGCAGGGCTCCGAAGTGGATGTCTAGTAATCCTGTTTCCGCTGAAGGGAGGAGAGGAGTACCGTTAAGTAAAGAATTCCTATCAATTTCAACGAGCCCACATCTGAACACAGACAGATACTCTGGGATTATGAGAGTGAGAAAGAGGGATGTGTGAATGACCCTGTAAAACAGACCGTGTGTGTGTGTCCAACAGAGAAAGATGATTCACGTTGATGGAGAGCTGTTTGCACTCTGAGGAAATGGAGAGGAGTTAGATGGAGTAGACGCGGACAGGAATAAATTTAGCATTACTCAGCCTTTGATGCCTTTGTCTCTCCATCTCGGCCTCATTGCTTTCTCTGATGTCATTCTTCTTTGCATCTCATCTGCATCCATTTGTGTCCCATTTGTCTCCTTTGACTCCACTCTCAGGTTTGCAGGCATCCTGCGTCCTTGGATTTTCTTCTTTATTACCCCATTTCATCATATCTCCTGTCGCGCTCCTCCCTCTTCTTTCCGTGTTTGCTCTTGTTTTTCCGAGATTGTTATTGCAGATCCCTCAATATTCGCAAGGCGTGGCCCAGGCCTGGAGAGTTTTAATCTACTTAATTAACTTGGTGCCTCATTCTTGCCCATAATGCGTGTTTGCGAGGAACTAGTAATTTTCTTGATATGCGTCAGCAGTGTCACATTAAAACGCTTTCCCCGGGCTTTATTGCGAAACCGGTGCTCACTTAGCATATTGATTCATTAGTTAAATCTTTACACCCAAAGTCTGTTGCTTTTCTTTTATAATGTATCATAACATGGAGGTAGTTTATTCTGCGGGTGTGTGGGTCTGTGTGTGTAGACGTGCATGCTGTAGTTTGACTGGGTGCCTTACTGTCAGGAGTTAAATACTGTGAAGTTCATCGTGCTGTGTGGCGTTGGGAGAGAACAATAAGAGTATTAGACTCTCTTGTTAAACCTTCGTGGGAACAAACAAAAGCAACAATAGAGCACTTGTTGACTCTTTTTCTTCCCTCAAAGCTCGAGCACAGACTTACATTCTTACAACAGTTCTTGCGATTTTCTTTTCCTGCACATTTCTTCTCTTGTGTTTTCTTTGTATATTGATGGAGTGCATCAGTCTGTGTTTTTCTGAAAGAATTTCTGTGTGAATGCGTTGGTGTTTGTGTGTGTGTGTGTGTGTGTGTGTGTGTGTGTGTGTGTGTGTGTGTGTGTGTGTGTGTGTGTGTGTGTGTGTGTGTGTGTGTGTGTCGCGCGCTCTGGATTTAACCCCTGTTGTTCATTAAAGGAAGATGCATGTGACGTTTATTTAAAAAAAAGCTCAACTACTTAACAAAGCAGCAATAGCCAGACTTCCTCCCTCTCTTTCACTCCCCATGAATTATTAGCCCTTATGGGTTGAAGCAAGTCTGTGAAAAAGCAATATTCCAGGAACGCTATATTACGCCATTTAGACTTGATGCATTTACGCCTAATCTATGAGACTGTTTAATGTGAGTCCTGTCCCATAAATAACTATCAATACTTCTTTCATTGTAATTATTATTGCTGAGAGTGTTTCTTGTCAGCACGCTACCTTTGCCAAAGTGATCCGCGAGACAGAAAAGGACAATCTGTCACTCCACTTTACGGCTGAGCCTCCTGAGATTTTGTGAAACGAGCACAATGTCCTAAAATGCAAATATGTACTTCATACAAAAAAAGTGAGAGAAATACTTTTTCCCTCCTCCTTGAAAGTATTACAGGAAGGTGACGCGACTATAAACAGGCTACAGTTTGACATTGAAACAATGACAGGGGAAGTTTGTGTTGTGATTGTGGAACAGTGGATGGTTAGAAACATTTGCCTTCAACTTTTGCAACTCCAGTTTTATTTATTTTATTTATTTCTAAGCTATTTTCTGGCATTTTTGATAGGACAGCACAAGTGTGATATAGGCAGAAATAGTGGAGAAGACATGCAGCAAAGGGCCGGGAAGGAAACAAACCTGCAGCCACTGCAAGAGGGCTCCAGCCTCCGCATTTGCCTCCGCCTGCTAGCTCCACTGATAGAGCGGGCGCCCCACCTCAGTTTTATTTTAAATGCAAACCAAAATTTCAGCTGCACCGGGTTTTGATTCTCTGTTGTCCCTATTGATCAGTCCAACAAATGTATGGTTGTAGACATTTCAATTTAAAGTTATTTATAAAAACTTATATGATTAAACTGTGACATATCAAGCCTCAACATTACTCCCTAATATGGGCATGTGCCTCCAAAAATCCTAATTGATTGGGCTCTAATCAAAACCCGGTGAAATATGTCTTTATGGACAAAGTGCTTGTTGAAATGCCTTGACAACCAGTGAGAACAGGTTAGCTGCAGAATGAATTCACATTCACCATTATTTAAAATACTGCACATGAACAGTATGTAACTTGGAACTTGAGAAAGTTAAACCAGCTTCACTTGGATTAGATTAATAGCGGCTGGACCTGTGCCCTTTTCAAATAAGATCTTGTGGAGTCTGCAGCGTTTCTCTTGTTTTGTGATGCTGCTGCTTTTCATTTCTTATTTTCTTGGAAACTAAATTGACATTTTTGGAAAGGTGAATCAAAAGTACCTGAATTGATTCAATACTGCTGGACAGTCTGAAAAGAATTGAGTTAGTTAAAAGAATCAGCTCTCCAAGCGCTTCCACACACACACACACACAGAGTCATACACAAAGCAGTCTGTGCACAGTCTGAGAGGTTTTCAGCATGTCTAACAATGTAGACATGATGTTAAAATTTGAAGGTCTTATAGGCTTTGTCCCAGCTAAAGGCTTCATGTCGTATGAGATATAAGAATTCCATTACATCATATCACAAGCATTCAAAGGGGAATACCTGTACATTGTGTTTTGTAATTCAATAATTTATGCGTTGAATTTGATGAGTGGTGGTTTCAACACATTAAGGGTATTCCTGCATATGTAATTTTCACATAATTAGTTCTTAAGCAGGGCATACAAACATATATATCCGACCAAGCCTGAGGTGACTTCACCCTCTTAATCTAACATTGACACTGTTCCTTCAAGGTTAATCGTCATGCCAACACCTCTCTGTTTGTCTCTTTCTTTCAATATTTCTCTCAGACTCTCTCTCTCACCTCTTCCTCTCTTCTCTCTCTCTCTGCTCCTGCCTCAGATCAATGGGCTGGATGACGAGAGAAAATCTTAATGGTCAGGGTGTGTGTGACAAAGTTTAGGTGTGTGTGTGTGTGTGTGTGTGTGGTGTGTGGGTGTGTGGGTGGGGGGGGACTCTGCGGGACTGTGCAATTGATTGTGGCTGGACAGGAGGCAGGCAGGCAGGCGTGTGGTGGTGCCCAAGGGGCAGGACAGTGCTGAGTGAGCAATACTTCACCTGCAGTAGAGACACACACACACACATATACTCATACACAGATACACACACAGTTGAAGGGAAATCTGGTTCTACGAACATTGAACAGTATAAATTTGTTGTTCATAACCATAACACATCTATTTCATTTTAATGGTTATAACCAATAAAAGCAGTATATAACATATTCAATTACATTTTATTTGTATAGCGCCAAATCATAATATACATCATCTCAAGGCACTTTACATAAAAGGACGACACCTTCAAAATTATAGAGAAACCCAACAGTTCCCACAATGAGCAAACACTTTGGCGACTGTGGAGAGACTAAAACTCCCTCATTGACTGGAAGAAACCTCTAGAAACTGGTGGCCTCCTGACGCATTGGATCAATGTGGCCAGTTAATGTTACTGGAAGTACTGTATTTTCAACCAGTGTAAATTTGCCCATTGGTGGCTGTTTGTGATACTAACACATTTCAAATGAATCCTCCATGTGATCATTATTGCGCACATGTATTTAATCAGTGTATTTAATCTCTTTTTTTGATGAACATTAAATCCAGTTTTATCAAACTAATTCCTTCTTTGTGCATTATATTGACAATAAGTTGTCAAATATAAATTGACATAGAGATGGAAAGTTTTCTGTTCTATAACCAACCACTGTGAAAAAAATTACATTTGTTTCATTGCACATTTACAAATTTGTGCAAAATAATCAGTTTTATCTACTTCGCCTACAACACAATAAAATATATTATATTAGTCTCCTTTTAACAAGGCTCTTATCTGACTAACACACGTTCGCCCGGTCCTGTGGACACAGTCCGACTCTTCTTAAATGAACGTTAATGTATTGAAAGTCACAAAGTGTCAGAGTTGACCGTGGGGTTAGATACAAGTTCAGGCTTCAGCACACACTGATCAATCTTGAGTTAACATTTAAATTCAGTGTTTGTTTCTGTGAGTGTGCTAGTATATGTGGCAATGCAGCTGCAGCATCTCGCCTCTGATTTTATGATTACCACATTTCATGTTTCCTGTAGTCAATTGTAGATAATTGTAGATGATGCCTATGCATATCTATATTGGTCTGTGAGTGCACTCAGCGTGGGCCCTCGCTCCAATCACTTGGGGATTTCAGTGTAGATGGATCTTCATCACATGTGAGTGAAAAACAGCCTGATGAACTGTAACTCTGCCTCTTCCTCATGAGGAGGGAAATGGAGAGACCCCACTGAGCGTGGATGGCACGGGCCAGGTTGTGTGAGTGAGTGCAAAGTGAGGATGTGTGTGTGGTTGGGGGTGTGTGTGTGCACACATCATGAGGTGGGGTGGGGGCAGCATTCAGCAGGCACCTGGTGCTGACAGGCTCTCATTAAAACTGCGATCCAATTCCGATTCAGACCCCCTATGCTTCTTTCAAGGGCCTTGTGACAGCTCATTTCCTCTCCTCTACTCTTGTCCTTCTCTCCTCTCGTCCTCCTCTCCCTCTCCTCACCTCTCCTTCTCCCTCTCTCCTCTCCTCTTCTTCTCCCTCTCTCCTCTCCTCTCTATGGGGGTCCGATCAGTACCTGCTGATTACAGAGCTGTCATTCCTTGCATCCGACAAGCTTGCGTATTGGCATGAATGTGGGTGGGTGTGTGCCCTCATGTGATTCCCTTCCTTGCGTGGATGCTTCCCTTGGATCTAATGCTTGTGTGTTTAGCCATCTGGGCACTTAGGTATCGGTGCACCCATCCCCTACTCTGATTGCAGTGTGAATGAATGCTGGCACTCTGCAAGACGAGAGGAAAGAGGAGTGGAGTAAAGCTTTCGTTCTTATGAAAGCAACCTCTGGGAATAGCAGATCGACAACACTTGCACTGTGATGTCTGGTTTTCTGTTTAAACAAGTCTTTCACACCAGTATTACGCCATGAATTATAAATGGATTGTTTTGCTGTTTAATGACTGTACATGTGTTGCTCATACAGCATGAAAAATCTTGATTTTGACAGATTACCAAGTGATTGCCATAATGGTTTTATTTGTCACTTGTATTGCAGAAATGCATTGCAGCAAACTACAGCATAGGCTTAAGGAAATAACCTTATGTAATACCTATAGGTAAATCCCTATAGGTAAATACCTGAACCTGTGTAGACATGACTTATAACAGAAACATGTATAGGGCGTACAGCGAGTGTGGAAACAAAGGTTGAATGTAAATGCAGCATTAAACATCTTGTATACCCAGGTCATTAATGCATGCCACAGTATGGTCATTAAAAACTGCCAGTCTAGGGAAGTGGCCTGATTGGCTGTTTGACCTTTAAAGGGTAATTGCCACTTTTAAAAACTAATAAAGACTCAGAGATTCTGAAAGGAAGACAGACCCCTTTTATTGAAAACAATAACCCCAAACAATAAAAGTATGTTTCCCCATCAAAAACACAGAGCAAGTTATTTGGAAATGGCTTTTAAAAGGAATCAAAGTGTAAACTGCAGGTTTTTGTATCCCTCTCTGTGTCCATTCACTTTTAGCTCTTAAATATTTCAATCACATATAGTCAATCTCCTGTATGCTGTAATGTGCACTGTTCCTATTAAGAGCGGAAGCTGATGCATTTTGTAAAAGTTAACCCTTGAAATGCTATCCACTGACTTATAGAATCCTTCAAAGCCTCATTTCCAACTTTTTTTCTGTCTGCTAAAAGAGGAAATGGGGGATTTGAGAGACAAAAAATTATGAGAGCTTCACTAGCTCTAAGTTAAAAGGTGCCCTCTACTCAGCTAGAATGAAAATCCAACTTTGAACAGCAGTATTTTGGAATATCCTTTAGGAATAGCGCTTTCACCATTTAGACCATTGTCACTTCAAAGCCATCCGAGACCCACTTTTGTCTCTCCAGCCTTAGAAGTGGTTCCTTGTAAGAGAGGAATAAATATGGAATGATATGAGATTGGAACCTGGGACGATAAAGGCCCTGAAACCAGGAGACAAGCAGAAAAAAACTCCAGATGGATTGGGGGGTAAAAGATACACAGAGAAATTAATGATAGGATTCGAGGACTCCAGGGCACCTGAACTGTAGAAGACCTTCGTCCTGGAGAGAGTGGACAAACTGGAAAAAAGAGCTAAGAACGTACAGACAGAGAAGATGTAGCGAGAGAATTCATGGAGAGGAGACAGGGTAGTTGACTTGTTAATCCTCACTGAGCAGGAGCAGATACAACAAAAAATAACTGAGAGGTTGAAAAACTGAGAGAGGGACACTCATGAAGATGAGAGACGGTAGAATATGAGATAAATTTGGTGGTTACAGAGTGCTGGTTACAGAGTGCTGGTTGACAGTGCAGTCTCCAGAGCCGCTGTAGCTCCTCGATGGCGTTGGTGTTCCAGTGCAATAATTATCAACTAAGTGTTGCTCCTTAAATGTGCCCATGACAAACATCATCACCACTGACACCACCATCATCAGAGTGAGGAGCAGGCACCCCGTGGTGGTGATTCAACATCATTAGTGAACATGACTGGCTGTGGGCATTAGAGACGCAACATTACACCACACCATGCCGGGTACTAATGACCTGGAAAACTAGATACCATCTCTTCACTTGCCATCTTTCACTCACCGAATCCTGGCAGGAAAAGACGGAAGAAGCGAGAAATGTTTTGTTTAGATGTTCTGGGGTGTTTGTTTTTATGTGTGTGTGAGTGCTTGGAACACACACAAGAAGAGAATGAAAGGCAGAAAACCAACTAATATTTTAGTATTTAAGTGATCCATGCATTCAGTCTTCAAGGATTTCCTCCTGCCATGTGTTTGCTGAAGGGCAGAGTTCATGCTGTGTTCTAAACCTGGCTGTTTGTAATGGTCTTTGGAAAGTGACACACAGTAATTGAGCCGTGCCAAGTAAAGACCAGCTGCTGTAGTCAGTCTGCAGAACCCTGAAGCTGTGTCCTGGCTCATGCACAAAGAGCCGTTCACCTGTTAATTCAAGGTTTGGTGAAGCTTGACTCCGCACGCTGAACGTCACTGACTGATCGATAATGCACCCACTGTGATGAGTCCCAGCCGCCGCCCTTTACAGAGCACTGGTCACCTGTATTTATATTGAATGTGTCATATTTGCCAAATTGCACCAAATTCGACACTGCACTTCCTTGGGCCCTTAACAATACAATACACAAGTGTGAACCCGATAAAATGAAAAGTTCTTGAGACATGCGAGCCACAGACAGAGATCTCTAGAATTGGTAGATAGATACAGTATGTCTCACACAGGTGTCTCCCAGAAAGGCTTTGTGAGCTACAAGGGAGTAGGAAGAGTTAGCTTGCTATCAGTTAGGCCTGTCTTTAAAGTTGCTCTTCCCTGTCAGTAGATGCAACATCTGTGAAATTGGGGAAATTGTGAAAAATCCCATTTTCAAAAAGACATCCCAGCAAGGGCTCACTTATCTGTGAGAACTGATACAGCAAAGACATTCAAGTGTGCGTGTTCACGTGCTTGTGTGAGTGACTTTGAAAGTACTTTATCATATTCATGTACACCAATCCAAAGATAACTTGTGCCCGCGTTTGCATGAGTGTGTGCACCCGTGTGTGTGTGTGTGTGTGTATAATGTGTGCACAGGAGCATGCCATAGCAGCCCACAGTAAGCATTCCCACATCAAGGCTATCATCATCTCACCTCCTGCTATTATCACCACCTTTGACAGCCCACTCCTGGCTAAATTAATTTTCCCCTCGTTCCAAATGGTCGACCTCGCTCCCTCCTTCAGATCTCTGCCTCCTGCCTTCACCACCCTGGCCAAAGCATTTCTCTGTCGTAGGTCCGCATCTTTTTATTTTCCTTTTCCCCCTTCGTGTCTTACAATGCAAGGAAAAGCCAATACTGTACACATTTTTTCCCCCTTGTTTATATCTCCTAAGAGGTAGCTATGCCTGACTTAGATGTGTTTTCATTCCGAGTCTAGTAGAAGCTGCTAGACACTCTTCTCATCCTCAGAGAGTAACGGAGTAAGAAAAAAGCTGAAATTGGAGAGAAAGATTGAAAGGGGGAGGTAGTGGTTGTTTGTAGCAACCAATTATGTCTTTGTCTACTTCTTTATAATGGGAATCACCTGCAAATGGACTTCTGCAAAAGCCAGTACAACCACAGTGGCTCGAGCTTCTATAATTTTCTTGTTTTTTAGAGTTTCTATGGAATAGCTTTTCATCTCTGTCATATGCTTATTCTCGTGGAAGTCTCACTTCTAACTGTTACATGTGATTCTTAAATAAGAATTAAATCAGAGACGGCTTAGAAAAGGAATCCAGCTCAGACAATTAGATGCACCATCTGCCTCATCTTCCACCAGTCCCCTGTGTGATGGGTGTAAATACCAGCTAGGTTAGTTAAGTAAATGGCACCGAGCCACTGGTTTTGTGTTTGGATTGATCGGCTGAATATTAATATGCTTGTATTTGCTAGTATATTTATGTGAAGGAAGACTCCATTAGTTATGGTTTAACAAGAAGGGTGGAGGGAATCATTTGCTTGATTAAGGCGGGCCATATGCTCTTGTCACAGCAGAGGACCCCAAAAAACACCAAAAAACAACCACAGCCCAGAATAATTAGCTATCTGCACTCGATCCACTGGACCACACGAGGGGTCTGTCTCTTCCTCTTTCTGTCTTGCAGGCTCTAGTTTTCTTCCAGCGTCTCGTGCAAGACGCAGCTTTGTGCTGACAAAGTAACATTTTCCTGAGGCGGAGCAACACTTTTCTTTATCTGTGTTATTTTCAAATTTTGGTGACTCGACTGTTGTGGACCAAATTGGAAGAAGACGAAGAAAAAAAGACTAAGAGTTGTACTCACTGCAATTTCTTCCTCAGGGTTGATCCAGATTTGTTTCTAATGCTATTATACTTTGTTTTATTAATGCAATCGTATTCTACTGTCATGGAGTGGGATCTTGGAATGTGAGAAGAATGTCTTTGTAAAACCAAATTAATTACAACCAGTGGGCCGTTTGTAGGTTGGTGAGGGAATATGCCATCCCCTTGAAATCAAAATAACCAAAATTCCATTCCCCTTGACAACCTGCCTACCATCACAGGTTTATTCTTAAAAGTTGGTAGGTAAGCTTTTCTTTGGAAGGAGCATTACAGCTAAACACTTTATCAAGACTTTCTTTGATCATGTTCAAATTACACATTTTCTGCACTATAGAGACGGAAATACACACAAGAAAGAAAGAAAATGTGATCAAAAAGTAGAGCAAGATAAATCTTTTCACGATCACATGTCTACCACCCTCTCAAATAGCAGTTAGAAATATATTGTGATGAAGGCGGATGCATTGGAACAAAACTCTTGTAGCCTATTTTTGGGATAACGTGGAGGCCTGCTGAGATCTTAGAATGGAAAAAAAAATCTTTGAGATTCTATGAGGTTTGTCAAGTATCTCTATCAATACATCAGTTTCTAGAATCAGTGCAACACAAGATAAAATTGCTTTAAATCTAGAGAATCATTGATTGAACACTGATTTGATTGCCTATAACTGACAATATACTCTCTGATAATGTATTCCCTCTTCAATAATTTCCAAATTTGGGATCAATAAAGTACTATCCATCCATCCGTCCATCCGTCCATTCTGTATTTTTATTGCCATCCCTCTATTGACTCATTGACTATGTGCCTCCCTTATCTCTCAATCTCTCCTTGCCTTCACGTCCTTCCCACCTCGTGTATTACTGTACTCCCTTCTTCTGGTTTCTTTTCAGACATGCATTGAACTCGCAGTTCCTCTGTATTTTCTCCAGAGGAGGTGCATGTGTGAATGTAAATGCACGAATGGGACGCTCCCCAGTTTCTTCTGACTTGTAAAGAATATACATATCCTGGTATAATGTCCATACAAATCCAGGAGAAGTTGATTTGTGAATCCAGCAGGGGGAGCCCTGCTGGATTCACCCCAAGCTAGTAGGGGGGTTGATGATGCTGCTAACATGCGACAGACGCAAAAATTTAAAAAACAAAAAGAAGCCAAATATCTCCTGGTGAAAATCGTTGCTATACACGTACCAATGAAAATGTCAAGACAGTTTGTGGTGTTAAGAGCTGACACCACTGTTCGTGTGTTGTCAAGAAAATCGCGTGATCTCTGCAGGGAAGTTAATACGTCACTTCCTGCCTCTGTCTGCTGCTCCACCTCTCTCCTGAATAATGCAGAGGATTTGTTACTGTTGTGAACGGTCTGTGCAGAGAACCTCCTGCTGTGTTGTGCATGTGTGAAAGGCAGACTGCGGGTAAACTCCATAGCCAATTCTCCGGATTTTGCCCGCAGGTCACGTCGGAAAACGTCTTATTTTTCTTCTCCTCCTCTCCCGCTCCCTCCATGACAGCATGCTGAACTGGGATGAATTAACCTTTCTGAGGAACAATGCCATTACAAGCATGGATGCATCCCACCATGCATGTGCATGTGTGTTTGTCTATCGTTGTGTGCTTGTGTGTATGTCACACACAGAGACTGTGCGCGCACAGTCTCACAGACTGTGCCTGGGGGGAAAACACGGATGCAGCCTTTTGTTTTTGCTCTTGTTTCAGATTACACTTTGTTTTATTAATGCTACGGTAATCTGGCTTCCCCTCCCTCTGTGGTCCCTGTGCCTCTCGAAATGGGGGAAAGCTCAGAGGACGTCCATTGATCTAAGCGGCTCCAGAGACCTCATGCCACTCAGCCAGTTTCTACCGTGTCAATCTTTCATGAATGCTGCTGAAGGAAAGTGGCCGTTTGGGAACTGTTACAGACAATATGCTTAAAACAAAGGGCTGGAAACATGGTGGAGCCACCGGTGCAATGGCCAGGCCCTGGTGTGGCTGCATTGCCAACTTGTTTCTCATTATACGCTTATTTACACTCCTGTTCCTCACATGGATGGCTGATTGACACAAAACACCCGCGGCTAAACATGTTGCTGAATATGATAGGTGGAAAAAATGCTGTGGTTCTGTTGTTGTCCTCATCATGAAATGATTTGCAAATATCAATCGATTTCTGGACATTTTTCAAGCGTTACTGTGAAGAAGCTTCAAACAAGCTACAAACAGAGTAATGTTAAATTTTTTTATTTGCTTTATCTTAATGGTTTTGTATGTCGGAATATGAGGGCCACTGAAAGGGGAAATTTCACTGGACTTTGATTGTGCAAGGAACTGTTTATTTAGAAGAAAGAACCACACATGGAGGAAGTTTCCTCTTTTTTATGGAGGAAATAATGTTTGGTAGTGGTTAACTGTAAGATATTCAGAGGGGTTTCATAGTTTCCTCAGAAACTATGAGATTAGTCATCGAGATTTAGAATCTAGAAGAAAGAAGGGGTGGAACTAGGGGCAAGCAGGGGTTTTCTTTGCTGTTTATTTCCAACATTCTTTTCTGTATGCTCGTAATATTATGACTTTTCTCTCTAAATAACAACTTTTATACTCATAATATTTTGACTTCACTATGGCCCTAATTCTCAACGATAGTTTTTGCACAAGTCCTTTCTATAATGAATATACAAGATGTTTTAATATTGATTTCTAGTTTAACCTGCAGATTATTCATATCTTCATATACACCCATGCATGGAGACAGAGATGCACATTCTGTATGTAAAGACTATAGTTGCATGTAGTGAGCACAAACGAATAAGCACATGCTAAGAATTGTTTCTTTTGCTCTACTTCAATCTTTTTCTCTACGAGTCTCTTCGTCTCGTCCTCATTTCCCTTTACCTGAAAGAGACAGCCTATGAAATATTAATTACAATGCACTATCAAGGGTATGTGCTTAGCTTACTGAGAAGGTGTGTGTGTGTGTGTGTGTGTGTGTGTGTGTGTGTGTGTGTTCTGCCTGCTAATGACCACTGTTTTTGAGACCTCTTGCCCTCTTTCTCTTCATTCTGTTTGTCTCGTCCCTCTCACCTCTAATCTTTTCCTCAGCCTCCTGCCCCCTCCCCCAGATGCAGGTTTAAACAACTAGCCGCCAGCGCTGCCTGTCACCTCGTCAATGCAAATTGAATCTCCTCAAACTCCCCGTCCCTCTCATTTCTTGGCCGTCTTTCTCTTTTCACCTCCTTTCAGAGATTATGTGGTAATGAGGGTGTCTTGCTTGTACAGGCGGACCTTCCTAACCTCGCTTTCTTTTGCTCTCGCATTTGCTTTTCTCTCTTCTTTGCTCTCACACATCGTCACTCTCTCATGCTGTCCCCTCCTCTTTATACCTCCTGTTTCATTAATAGGAGTGGATGCAGTTTTGTGTGTGTGTGTGTGTGTGTGTGTGTGTGTGTGTGTGTGTGTGGGGGCCAGAGGTGACGCGTGTGTTAGTGTAAGCATTGGGATAACGAAACCTGTGTGTTTCAACTTGGTGTCTCCTCCGGCTTTGTCAGGACATGGTTACACAATTTCTGAAAACACACACGCAGACAAACAGAAGAGAGTCCAGTTACAACTTGAAAAAGTTGGAAAGAAACCTAGTTTGCTGTAATGAACTTACATACATTTGTAAATCCAGATTTTAATGGGCTGTTTTTGCTTATAGCACTGACATTTCTAGAGATGAGAAGTTGCTGTACTTGATGTAAAAACACGCAGGAGAGTGACTGAGAGAATTTCTTTGCTTCAAATAATCCTCAAACCGAGAGAAAAGTAGCAAAAGATGTTCTCCGTGAGGGCTCTGGTCTCATTTCCAACACAAGGACCATTACAGCGACATATTTTCCTCCAAGTCGACTTCCTCATTCTAACCCATGTGAAACCATTTTGCATCATAACCCTGCTCTCCATCATCCCCTCTTTTTGTTAACACACAAACACGACATGACATTCTCCAAGGCCCTGAAAAGATGCCCACATGTGAAGTGCCTTTGTGTGCAGCAGCACAGAAGTGGTCTTTTTCAGTTACACTCCATTATCATGCTTTTGAGTTCTCAACAAGAGGCTGGCCCAGCATGGTAGAAAATGTCACCTGTCACATTAGATGATAATTGTACCAAGATGAAGGGAGTGGAGGCAGAGGCCCTATTAAGCTATTCTGCTCTTATCTTCAATGAGGCCGTATTAGAAATGCACATGTAGGATGAAGGATTTTGCAATTTGTGCTCTCGGTTGGGAGGCGCCTGAAAGAGAGAGGAGACAACGATGGCAATGTGCACAGAGCAGTATTTGTGTCTGTCTGTGTGTTTAACAAACAGATCCATGTTGCCCTTTCTGCATGGAGCCAAAGATTCCCATGGTGCTCAGGGTCAACGCACGGTCACTGACTTCCGATGACAAATAAATCTGAAGCGTGTCTACAGTATTCATGCATATTTTTGGTTAATTCTAGCTGTTGCAACACATATTGCGAAATGAAATATGTCTTGTTAGATATGCATGCATGTCTGAGTGTGTGAGTGTATGTCCTTGCTCCCAGACCTTCCTGTTTTTATAAAATCAAGACACGTGCAAAGTTTAGATCAGCGGTTCAAGACTGGGCTTGCAGCTGTTATTTATTTATAGCTGGTTACAGCTAAATCAACATGCTAACCTCTGGCTAATTACCTCAGGGTTTATGTGTGTGCACATGTCTATTGGAAATGCTGAGTTTGGGTGTCTGCACATGTACATTATCACATATATCCACATATCCAAATGCATGTGGATTGCGTACAGCGACTAACCCACATAACCTCATCTACATTAAGTGGTCCCACTGAGGGCTCTTGACCTTCTGTCTCTAGGCACTTACTGTATGTTGCATTAAATATCTTGGACAGGACATGCTGGTGTAATTATAACCCTCACCTTGTTGTTGTCAAGCTTCTACATGCTGAGGGCACAGGAGAGCAGCAGAGGTTAGAGCAGGTGCTTATGATTCATGATGCTTTCTTGCACAGCACATGGTTTGTTTCCTGTCTAGATTTGAAATGAATCAGGCTTTTTGATGTCAGAAAACTTTCAGTTCTAGGTTTTTCTTAGTTCAAAATCTGTAGTATTTTCCAGTTATACTTTCAACTCTTTCATATTATGTTGCTATTTTAAGATGCATAAAAAATTGCCTGCTGCTACAATTGAAATACTACTGGCTTACAAGTGTCTCTGCGAGTTTCAGACCGATGCAGTTCTCTTTTTTTCCCATGTAGCGCACACATTGTTTCAAAAGGAAAAGTTTTTATTGCACATCCAAATGCCAATTATCAGAATGGTCATGGCGCATTGTTGGCGCATTGCTCTCTTGAAGCAGTGGAAAGCATTTTTTTTGCTTTTGACCAACTTAACCTGGTCTGAAGTCAGCTGTACATGTATTATCTTCATAGTGATTTCGTATTTTATTTTATATAACACACATTGTCAATATCACTATTAAAATATAAATATTAAGTGATTACCTGTGATTACATGTGAATGGTCATTTACAGCACTAATATTGCATGGGTAAAGAAGACACCATGCAGATGATCATTTATTTAATGTTCGATGGGAGGTTTACCAGGTAATTCTCAGAACCCAGACGATCTCAGAACCCAGACATACCCAGCAGAGCCCTGTACTTATGTACATTTTGTATATTTCTGCAAGGGGTATTTTTGCATGCTGGCACAACACAGGCAAAGCAATCAGCCCCTACTGACAAGCACATTTTGAATGGGGACTGCAGTATTTTTTCTGGAACAGATTTATTGTAGATAGTTTTGGACCTCCTGCTTGTTTTTACAAATGCTGCTTCAATGTATTATTAACATTTACTCAAACAGGAACTCCTGGATCAGTGGCAACCTGCGGCCGCCAACGCAGCCTCTTGATTTGTTTTGTAAGTCAGTGGTATTTTAGTCGAACTCAGCCTCAGCAGGGGCTCTGTTGGACTGGCACAGAGTTGAGCCAGCGATAGGGGCAGCCCTGGAGCATCCCCCCTCTGTAACCACTGTACTGAGACAGAGAATTACCCAGGTGGTTGTTAGCTTGTGAACAGAACTTCCATGGAGGTCTGTGTTTGTTGTCTCTGTGTTTTCACTTGGACCCGGAAATTGAGAAAAGTGTTGTCTACTACTGACCCAGTTATATATATATATATATATAGAGAGAGAGAGAGAGAGAGAGAGAAAACTCTTACGGGTACACTGTTTGTTGTTATGGGTTTAACATGGTTCCTTTCTCAGCTCATAATGACAAGTGCCGCATTAGACTTACATGCACACACCCGAAATGCACACACACTTACTTCATGTTTAAGTCATGAGGCTCCGCTGCTCTTTTGCCAACTCCACAAACCCACTTCTGCCAAACCCACTTCACCCCCCACTACACTGCTTCTAAAAATGTCCCATGTCATTTTTTGGGAGTAAACACAAGCCACAAAATCCTCGAGATTTGCATTTTGGTATTTTGTGTTTTCAGTTTACTTGACTGTCAGATAATATCAAACTGTAAGGTGTGTACGCATGCCTGCAGGCAGTCTGCAGCCATTATTCATTCTCCAAAGTTTACCTGCTTGTATTAAAGACCTACAACAGGCAGGTTTGAGTTAAGTTTTTCACATTTAGTATCAAATTTGATGACTGCTGTTCTCACTAACTTGAATACAAAATCCATTATGTCTATGACTACTGCACAAGTCGCCTTGTTTTTTACTTGTTTAATTCTTCGAATCTGAATTAACAGGAATAGAAAATGTTCAGTTTGTATTTACAGTAACTCAAAGGTTCCTTTTAGATCTCTGGTAGCGCTATGGAGCTGTTTTTAAAAAACACACAATAGACAGTCCTCCTAATCACACTGTGTCACACTATTCCACTTATCAACAGGTGGTGATTTTATGCAAAGACTTGCTGCAATATAATCTTGCGATGGCAGGGAAGAAGATGAGTGCAAGCTAGTAAACGTGGATATGAATACTGAAACAAATCTGCTTTACAAATGTTTTTCAAGAAAAGAAAATGCATTTGACATGTTGGGTAGACATATAGGATTAAAACCATGTGTTTTGGTGAGTCACACTGCAGCACTGATACAACAGTAAACAGTAAACAGATTGATCACTCAAGCTGGATTACATGACTAGCTGGTTTACTAAAAATCCTTGATGCATGTGAAGGCAAATTGAAACCAGTACAGGAATGACAGACCCTGCCACTAACACATAAAATGACTATATAGTAAAATAATTACCTTTGCAAAGGTTAATTTTTCATCTGCGTTTGTTTTGTTTGTTTGTCTCTTGGTTTGCAGTAATACACGAAAACTACTGGACTGATTTCCACAAAACGCAAGAATGTGGTATGAATCAGGGAGGAGCCCATTGAATTATAATAATTACAGGACTCATCCAATAACTTATGTGCACTTGCTCTCTTAAACATCTGAATTCTGTTACGACATTTTCACCAGTTTCCCTGGAAACAATCTTGATGAAAGAAATCAGGCATATTAAGGGGACTGATATCCAGTGTGTGTGATGTGGTGCAGCTTGATTGAAAATAAGTGAACTGTTGTGCCTTGACAAAGGGAGTAAATCTTTTTAGTGAATGTAAATACACAATTCTGGAAAATTCCAACCAAAATTCGTCCAAAACTTGATTTGATTTAAATAATATCTCACTGATTAAATATTTCAAGAAAAGACTATTAAGATTTATTACATTACTTTGATCATCTGACTGCTCATGTATCTCACCCTGGATGCTGTATTCTTATTTCTTCAGTTCCCAGCAGTTAATTTGGTGAGTAGGGGGTTATTATTACTGATAAAAATGATGGTCTAAACTCTGAAAAAATGACTTTTGTTGAAAAGATTTGGAATTTTCCATAAAGTTTAATTTCGTACTATATTAAGTATGGGATTGAGAGAAGCAAATTGAGAATTAAATTGAAAATGTCTTCCTATTGTTTTGACCTTTTGCCTTACCATGGAACAGATTAATCTTGCAAACAGACTGAAAACTCATAACACACACACACACACACACACATGCACGCACACACCAACACACACACATATACACAATACACTTTGTAGCTGGGTTTATGGAGGGCCAGATAAGCACAATCAATGTCGACCAATTATTGTTGCTGCTCTAAGTGATTAGCTGCATATCTGCATGCCTCCTCTGTGTTTCTTTATGCAACGTGCTTTTCTGTTTTATACTGAACTGTGTCGGCATAAAATGATCATCAGTGTTTCTCATGTTCCTCTGGGACATGATGAAGGAGCTTTACTGTGTTTTTCTGCCTGCTTGATGAAGTGTCTGTGGTTTTGGTGTTAATGCCTAAATGCTGATAAGAGTAATCTCTGATGCCTTATTCAGAGGTTACATCCACACTAATGCAATTTAGTTCTAAAACGCACCGCTTTTGCTACGTATACGCCTGTCGTCCATACTACTCAAGAGTTTTCCAGTGACCTTTGGAAATACTGTAGGCTCAATATGAGACGTTATCTCCAATTGAACTCATACTGCTTATCAATGCTGATCATTAGGGTAATCAAACAGTACTCTTATTGGCTCTTATTGGCTCATTCTTACATACAAACACAGTGGTCCATAGTTACAGGTGAATATACACTAATGAAAACATATTATGGAAACCATATTACATTTCAGGTAATAGATCATGAACGATTCTACATACTGTACATTTTAAAGTAAAAATGAATGGATCCCTGATATTATACCTAGTGGAATAGATGATAGAGAATTTGCAGCAAAGTCTTATTGTGGTTTAGCACAATAACCCGGTTGTCATTGTACCTAAATGTAATGGGATGCCAGTAGTGCTTTATCTTTGTAATCACAAATGTTTTTTTTTTATGCAGAAGGGCGTTTAAAAGTTTATGTATGGATGTGTGAAAAAAGCTAGTGTGTAAGAATTGCTGCTGTTTTTCAAAGACAGAGTAACAGGAGGAGGAATTGTAGAAAAATAGACAAATGAATCAGGGTCATCCCTCATTTACTCCATTTGCTCGGGGTGATTCATGAGTCAAACACCTCAAATCGGGGATTCCACATTTAATAACCTTGAACAACTCTTCTTTTCTCCTTCGCCTGTCGCATTAGCCCACATCCAATCCCTCTAATGTCCAGTGAATAACAGCTTCAACGGGAAGTTCAGGTGTGATACAGTGAAGGAGGCGGAGAAGGCTAGACCAGGAGGCCAGGCTATGAGGCAGGCCAGAGGAAGACTCTCATGAATAATGGATAAGAACAGAGAGGCCGTGTTATGCTTGAATATGAATGGCCTCCCCTGCAGTCACCTGGCTTGATCACAGGCTCATACTTACACCTCAGAGATGTGCTCTGAATGTTAACTCCCTTTTTCTAGTAGGAGCCCATTACATGGACCCTGATAAGTTATTATAGGTCACTTGCTGAGGATGACTACTGCCAGGTGCTGTTAGTTGTTCTACAGAAAAGTGGCCCCTGTGACATATTTTTTATTATATTTTAAATTCCCTTTTATCTATATAGAACCAATCCATAACGTATTATCGCAAGGCACTTTACAGATTAAGGTAATCTTATAATATAATAGAGAGAAACCCAACTGTAAGGAATAAACCTTAAACAGGACCAGACTCAGAGTGGGCAGGCATCAGATTGGAAGGAATATGAGGAAAGAAAAGTAGGGAAGGAGGAAAGGGAGCAGCCAGGAGCAACTCTATATATTGTTGTATTCAGACTGGTTGTTTTAATGTTAATAACAACAGTCATAGGTGTAATAATGTTATTAGTAACAACGACAGCACTGGAAGCAGCACCAATAATTATAGAAATAATAATCAGTATTGATGATGACTAGTGTTAGTAATGTCAGATCTGGATCCTGCAGCTCTGGAGTCACAGATCCCTGCAGAATGAGGACAGAGGGACAGAGAGAAGAAGCACAAACCTGTGCAGAGAGAAAACACAAAGGGCAGGGAGGGGCTGAGTGAATCAATATGTTGTGCACAGCTCTACAATGAAATAAGATTTTACTCATTTGAAATAATGACAAAATAATCATCATTGTCGTCTGTGTTGATAAATGTGCCAGGTTTCCACAAATAGATATTTCATGGGAAATTATTGTAAACTGTAGCAAGCCAGAGTAAAGCCGTTTTCAGACATGACCTCCGGGTAAAATCAGGGGAATTGGCTACGGAGTTTCCCCGCAGTCTGCCTTTCACGCAGGCACAACACAGCGGGAGGTTCTCTGCAAACCTCACAACAGCATCACGCATTATTCAGACGGGAGGTGAAGCAGCCGGGTGAAGCAGACAGAGACAGGAAGTGACTCCGCTGCCGAGATCACGTGATTTTGTTTACAGCACCCTGACACCGTTATCAGTTCTTATCTGTGTGACACCGCTTTTTCACCGGGACTTTTTTTTTTTTTTTTTTTCATTTTTGCGTCTGTCGGGCGTTAATAGTGTCATCAGCGTTCACCTGCGGTCGGAGCGATTACATCCCATACACATAATCAGTGCATCTTGAATCCCTTTACACCTGTACTTAGATCTGTTTGCTTGTGATCAGATCAGTTGAGACAGATGGAGAGAAAGAGGTCTACAAAAGTATCACAACTCACAAGCAACAAGTAAGATTGTGTTAGGAACCAAAATGACCCCAAGGTTCTGACTAATTGAAACTTCTTCTGTGCTCTTGGTTTACAGATCATTCTCACTATACCGCATCAGCTTTTGGGCAATCAACTGGTTCTGTTTTTTAAAAAAAACTGGTCATGTTGCATGAAGGGCTCAAGCGGCTAGCTGATCCCTCTCTCCCAGTAGGTGCACTAGTACACATTCAAACACTGGGATTAGTTTTTTTCGGTCAGAAACCACTGATTACAATATGTTTATTACTCTGGGAGCCAACTGCAGCGCTCTTATCAAACACGCACACATGCGCACACACTTTGTGCTGCTTGTGAACTGCAGAGCTCTTATTAAAAATTGATCTGCAAGCTGTTGTGTGTCGCTGGTTCGCAAAGGAATTCATTACCTCTTTGCCATGCACCACTGTGTCCCACATGAATGCTAGCACACACACGCACACACACACACACAGTTTATGCACACAGTATGCCTGCAAGCAATTCCGACCTGTCGAATAAAACAACACCCTTTCGTTTAGAATATTCAAGATGCAAACAAACAAATACTCCGGTGGGAGATAGAGGGAGAGATTGAGAGAGAAAGAGACAGAGAGACAGAGAGAGAGGGTAGGACAGGCAGAGAGCAAAAGACAGCAAGGGTAAAACAGAAACATGATAAGACGAGATGAGAAACAAACAGACATAAAGACAGTGTGATGGTGATGATGAGGAAGACAGGATCAGAGAAATAGTGAGAGGAGGAAAGAGTTGAAAGCTTCCCTTAGTATCAAATGGTTGTTTGATGGCAGGGAATGCCAGTGTGTGATGCTTTACTCTTCTCTCTCTGCATTTCATCCCCTCCTCACCCTTCAACGGCTCCTGCTCTTTTCCTTTTACTGCTCGTTCATCTTCTCAAACCCACTACTTTGACAAATTATTCTTCTATCATTCTTCCATAATTTTCTCCTCTCTGTCTCCCTCTCCCCCCGTCTTAATCCATTCTCTGTCTCTGCTGTGACCGTCTTCACTTTCTTCTACACACTCATCTGGTTTTTTTTTTAAAGCTTTTTTTTAACCTTCAGAGCTGTGATTATGTACAAACTAGGCATGAGCCACAGAAATTGAATTCTGTTTGAATGATTTATTCCGTCTTTACCGACAGTTCTTGTGTATTAACCGAGGCAGCGCTGATTGAAATGCAGCACCATGTTTCACAACCTGTCAAGTGTTCCTGAAAACCTTGTTCAGAGTGGAGTGCAGATGAAGACACACAGAGAGAGTGATAAAGGAAACAGAGAAAATGAGGAGAGATACCGGCCATTTTGTCTGCTTGTCTGTTCCCCTGTACGTCTCCTGCCTTTATGTTTGTCTCCTTTGGCCATAATGACTTCTCCACATGATCAATGCACCTCCTAGAATAGCCATTGCCCTTCTCCTTGCCCTCTCTTTCTCTGTGTCTGCAACTTCTAAGTCACTCCCATTTTCTGTAAATCTAGTCACTGTGCAACCACTCTATGTCTCTTTCTCCCTTTCCATTTCCCTTTATCATTTTCTTAACTTCTGCGAGCCTCCTGCCTCTTCTTTTTCTCAGTGGGCCACATACAATCTTTGTTTGTCAGCAATGGGAAGGAAATTGAACTATTAGATGCCTGGTTTGGTCTACACCATAGACTGTCAGTATGATGGCTCTTGAAAAGTGAAGCCAAAGCATCTTCATCGCCTCCTAGTGCCTGGCTGCAGTAAAGGGGAAGGTCAGAAATCTGGGATGATGGCCGTTCAACCTCTGTATAGCCCCATGCTGTGGATGTTTGTGAGGTTATGCTGGGCCGGCATCAACAGACTCAACAAACTGATTCAGATGTCTTAGTCTTGGGGGTGGAGCTGGACCCTCTTTATGTAGAACTACATTTAATCCACATACAAAAATTACATTTGCAGAAATGTAGAATCACACGACTGCTCCAAACCAACCAGGTAGTAGCTGGGAAAAGAGCAGCTATTAGCTAGTTAACTCAAAGCAGCCCTCAACTATGGACGTTACTCAAGACACTGATGGAGTGAAGATGAGAGCAACTGAATGCATTGACGGAGCATTTGTTTTGGTCCTAGATGCTGCTGAACATGCAACATAGTGGCAATGGATATCTTACCTATAACCCTGAAAGAAATTGTTTGATTTACTTGTATCACAAAATTCAAAATATTCCTTTAAGGTGTGGGTTGTTTATTTGTTTATTGCAGCACTTTTGTGCGTAGACTGTATTACATTATAACGACTATCTGACAGTGGCAGGAATAGACTTTCATACGACTTTTGTATGAATTTGCACATGTGTACACATACAGTCATGGCAAACAAAAAGCCACTGCTTTGTAGGAAAGAGAGCAGAGAGAGTGACCATTGTTAACTATCGGATTTACTCAGGTTTTCTATTATCCCACAGCACACCAACCCAGATACATAAAATCAAGAAAACCTAGTATTTATTTGGACTCATTCATAAGGATTCTTGGACAATGCAACAGTGTTCTACCAGTGCTCAGCCAGGAACCAACAGCTCAGCCCCCATTGTTGAAACAATTACAATTCTGGGTTGCACAACTGTGACTGAACCTCAGCTCCCAGATCTCTTTTAGGAATAAAACAGCTTTGTCAATTTATTTCTACACGATAAGCAAAATAATCCTGATCACAAGCATATTCCATACTCCCACTGGATTTTCACAGCATGCTTTTGATTTTGAGCTGATTAGGAGATTATGAAATGGATGTTGAAGCTCTTTGGTATGTATTATTGTTACACATTGATCTGTGATGCTGGCTGCATGCTGCATTAGAGCCTGCGCTTATCTACAAAGCTAAGGGCGTGGGAACCTCCAGCTGACTTACAGTTAGAATGGAGTGGTCTCACAGTACCATTGCTTCTCCGAGTGGTGCACAGTATACATTTAAGTAATGTCGTAACACTTACTCAAAGCTTCTCCTTGTATAATTTGTAATCACCTTGATGTATTTATATGTGCAACTGCATGTGCATGACAAAGCAGCTTGGGCCACATTTTTTTATTTGAAGCCCGCCACAGTTCAGAGATAAAACTAATCAAGCCTGACGTGAACATGAGGGGAATTCTGTTTTAAGTGTCAGAACTTGACCCAAGCCCAATTACAGACATATTCACTATAAAAAATCAAGTACAGCGCAGTCAACATGACCAAACCCGAATATCATTTAAAATGTTTGCCCAAACCCAGCTTGACAGGTGCCGACAGGTCAAGTATGCACACTGTTCACTTTAATCTACCTACTATATATTCTGATTTCCAGTGTTGCCAAGAAAAACCATTCAAGAAGCAGCTGCTCAACTTTTTAAAGTCGTTCATAAGTCATATCGACAAACACAATTTTAATTCTTGTTTCTACGTTTCTATTTCTTGGTGCCAAGATTCTTGCTTAGCTACCTACCAAAAAACGTTCATATACAAGCTTTATGGCAGTGAATATACCCACATTTTGGTGCAGGAGGCTCATAACTATTCCGCACTGTCAATGATTTTAATTTCACACAGTACGAAGTGCCGTTTAAGGTTTTCGCACACATGAAAGAGCACACTTTCCAATGTTTTCCAAACTCGCTTTCTTCAGTAAACAAAGCCGTTCCAAGTCAGCCACTATCTCGTAAGGAGAGATGGAAATCACCCAGATGAGAGGCCCTGTAAGGATAAGATAATAGGATCTCTGCTCATCTCTGTGCTGGTCTTTGGTTTCCACGAGAGCCAAACCTGCTGCATTAAACACTTCTGCATTTTCCCCCTCATGAAATATGGATTTGTGTACAGGCGGGAACAAATGCTAATCATCGTGCAACTCTGTAAGTGTGTCTTGTGTGTGTAAATTCCGGTGACTTTGTGTTAAGTATGTGTATGCGTACGGATATGCACATGTATGTGTGTATTTCACCAGGCTGAATTAGATTTGGGTTCCGAGGCGAGAAAGGGAAGAGACGCATGGAGGAATTTAGCTATGAGGCTCATAAATAGTTTAGCCACCCAGAGCAGATTCATCAAGTCGCGTGAGGGATAAATCATATTCCTCCCCTCCTCCTCCTTTACCCCTCCTCACCCATCCTTGGCTTTTCTCTCACCCCGAAGAGAAGGATGGAATAAAAGATGCTGGATGGTAATCCAGCATCTCTGAGACTTCAGAGAACCTAATACCTACTGACACTTTTGCTACTCTGATTCAAGATAGGACTCTAATTGCACAGTCCAACCTGCTTAACACATGCATACACACAAACAAGTGCACACATACGAGTTACACATCCACATACACACACAAATTGCACAAGCTGGATCAGCGCCCCTTCTGACTTTGCATATCTGTATCAGGGAATGGAAGCAGACAATATTGACAGTTATGAAAGAGCATCATCAGCATGTAGGTTAATTTACTTCAGTTTCTCCTCACACACATATTTGAGCTGACATTCTCACAGCAACACCTCGAGCCGTGTCACATAAAACCCAAACCGTCCAATCGATAGTGATCTGTTGCTCTGGATCGTCTGGTGACGTGAAAAATATCCTCGTAGGCTGCCGTGAGCAACAATTTCCCCCAAATTGAAAGGCCCCGAGGCCCTTCAGGCACGGGTGTTATTTGGCTGCTGTTTTCTCCTCATGGCCATCCGTGAAGGATGAACCTCTGTATAGATCATCTGTCTCTTTGGATAGAGCCCAAGCTCCATCACCATAGCAATGGGTGTTTAGCCTACACCCCAAGAGACAGTCATTCCACAGATTGCCTGAAAGAATGAGATTGTGTGTGTGGCAGTGGATTTTCAAAGCTTTATCAAAGTGTGTGTGTGTGTGTGTAGACGTGATTTTTGTGTTCCTTCTCGTGTGTCACCTCCATTTGTCGGTATGAATTATAGATCAGGGTTGCCTTGGGATTTATGATAAAGGCCGAAGAGTCTCCCAGTCACACACCTGAGCCCACTTCTCAATTTTGAAACAAGCAGAAAACAACTTTGAAACAACCTGTTCCACAACAAACTGCTCAGATGGAGACCTCCCTCGCCGTCCAAACAAGATATTGCTTTCCTGCGAATCTTCAGGTACCCTGCCCTCCTGCTTCGTCATGAATGTGTAATGCATGCAAATGTCTTTCTATCCATCATGGCTTCTGTCTTACCACAGTTTCCACCCAGCCCCCACTGCTCTCTAAGCCAAAATCTCCCCTCTTTCTGTAGTTCCTCCTCTCTTTCTTTACCTCCCTGTCTCAACCCCTTCACAGAGGGAACTCTACCCCCGAGAGACGCCCCTCTCGCCAAAGTGCGAGCCTCGTAGCCGTTTGCTCCTTCATTACTTCACTCTCTCGTCCCCCTTCTTTGCTCTGTCTCTCCGGGGGGGGTTGCAGTGGGTTTTCATTACTCAACAAGTCAATCTTCATCATGGTGTCCTCTGTGTGCTCTCATTGACTCAAACATGCATTGTGTCTTGTGCACACACGCAAACACACACTTAAACAGGTGTATGCCGCCTGCATCCTGCCTGAGTCTTCAAGGCAAATCTTTACTCACTGTCTGTTAATGACTTTGCTTTACCTTTTGATTAGATCCAGAGGGAACAGTAGATATGGAAATAGATGAGAAAATGGCCGCTATTACGGTCTGAATGCTGTGAAAAAAAAAAAGGAACCAACTGTGGAGGCTTATGCAGTTACACTAGATAATATAATAGATAATATGCTAATGTGGAGCTTGCTGTCTTGTCCCTGAAACCCATTGCTAAGTTGTGGTTGCAGGCTTACTTATCTGCATTGGGCCTGTGGGAAGGTAAAGCTGCCATGCAGAATATCAAGTAAGGGCATATGCATGTTTACACTTATTCACCCCTGTTATCTGCCTACAAAAACCACCATTGCATAGGCTTATTGTTGAATCAGGGCGCTGATTTTAATGCCTGTATGATTATACATGCATCGTGTTGTGGCTGTGTTAGCTGCAGCAAAACATCCTTCCCACCCCAGCCCTTTGTGTGCTTGTTTGAAACGAGCATTATTTTTCTCTTCTCTACCTAGCAATTACCGATGGAGAAAAAAAAAAAAATTCTGACTAGTCCCTTTTTCAGTCTGACTGAGGGGTTGGGGTCATGAAAATGAGAAGAGATTTTGCTCAGCTCGTTTCCCCTTTCCCCAATCTTAACTATGACCTCAGAAATGACATTTTGTTCTATTAGAACAGGGATTTGAACCCATTAGGACTACGTGTTCTGATGAGGTTAGTGTTTATATCTGATAAGGTCCCAAAGAGGCAACAAAAACATGTATTCACACACACACACACACACACACACACACACACACACACACACAAACATGCACATTCATTTTATGTCCCCTTGTTGAGTGCCTCTAGAGAAGAGACAGTCTGCAGCCAGCCAGTAGTTTACTCCTGAGACAGATTCTTGTTTAGCATTTAGATTGGCTTGATCAACCACCAGTTAGCCAATATATGTGAGCGTGCATGTGCGTGTGTGTGTTAGTGCATGTGTATAGGCATCTGTGAATGTGTGCCTCTGTGCACGTGTGAGTGCAGATGCCTTCTTGTGTCTGTGGTATGTGTGCTTGAAGATGTGCATCTTTTGTGAGTCCACTTCTGTGTGTGTGTGTGTGTGTGTGTGTCTGTGTGTGTGTCTGTGTGTGCGCATGCATGCTTGTGTGTGATGAGCCATGGCTAACGGCTCTTGGTGAACACTTCAGGCCAAGGTTGCCAAAGAGACGTGGTGAGGCAGTGAGCCAGGGTCACACAAAGTTACACATTAATCTTTTAGAGGGAAACCCGCCGCCATTACCACTACCACCACCACCACCACCACCATGACCAAAGTATCCCAATATAACAACTGCCCACAGCATCATTCATCTTAATCACATATAGGAATACAAAATAATATAATTGTTCAAGTAATAAATACATAAAATTATATTTTATTAAAATTTTTTACTATTACATTTGGGAGTTGACCAACCCTTATGTTTCTGATGTATAAGGATACATTTGTGGTGCCCTGGTTTGCTCAATAATTTAAAGAAGATTTCAGAAACACTACTGTCAGTCAAACTGTATCTAAGGAGGCAGTTCTAAAAGAGATCCTGACTGTGAGCACTGACATCACATGTGTACACACACGCACACGCACACAGGATCGAATCAAGTGTATTTTCCGGTCTTGTTAGATGTTAAAGTCAGGATCATATTCTTTAAGGATAAATTGTCAAACACCATCTGTAAATTGTTTTTGAGCAAACTATATACCTTTGCTGCAGGTCCCACTGTTATGATACTAGTTTGTGTGTATGTATGTATCCATCTGTGCATGTGAGTAGCACTGCCTCTCACCTCGCTTTTACCCCGAGTTCAACCAGAGTTCACAGTCTCCCCTATGCCACTTAATGTGTGTTGGGGAAAAGAGAGAGAGAGAGATACTGTGTGTGTGTGTGTGTGTGTCTTCAGTTCTGCGCCTTGAGTCTCCCCAAAAGCCACTTATGTGCTCAGAAAGTTATGACTGTGTAGAAAGAGAGAGACAATTAGTGTGTGTATGCGTGTTCACATGTTTTTATGCCTCGCCCAAATGTGCTCGTGTGCATTTATGACAGATGTCCGGTCTCTGATGACTGGGGGTTCTGTGATGTTGTTGCCCCTGAGCATCTGTTTTATAGCCCGCTGTGACATTATGATTTCAGCTCTATTTCCCGCTATTACACAGGTGAGGGATATGTGGTGACAAACCACATTACCCGTGCTACTAAAACAGCATTCAAACTGCTAACTACATAGAAATCTCACACTTTCTCTTCTAGTGTTCATTTAATGTTTTGCCACTGGGTAGTTCTGAGGGTGGGGTGGTACAGACACACAGAAGAAGTGAGGACAATGCATTTACTACATGTGCACATATGTGTGTGTTGAGCCTTAAATAATTCAGCGCGGGTGTGATGTGCTGGTAATGGTGCCCCCGAGAGCAAGCTGCTTTTCTCTTTCCTTCAGAAAAACACACACCTGTTGTGGCCTGAGAGAAGTCAGCGTTGTGTGTTGATGTGTGCGTGACGGCAGCGGTGTGCAGAGAGGACGGAGAACTAAAGCAGATTTGACAGGCTGTCCCAGGCACTAACGCTACAAATGGCTGCCTGGATGGAAATATCTTCATCATCCCGAACAAATGGGCTGTCACTCAGCCCTCCAAACTCCTGTTCAGTGCCATCTCTTACCGACGCGCACATTTTGTTGATGTCATCACTTCTTTTTTTTCTATTTTGTCTTTCCTTCCTCCGGATAGAGCAAGAGCAGACAGTTTTCTGTCTCTGAATGTCTGTAAGTGTGTGTAAGTGTGAGAGCAAGTGTATGTGTGAGCAAGACCATAAATGAGGCTGACGCTTGGCCTTTGTTTGAAATATGAAACTGCTCTCAGATGTGTAATATTACAGCAATAGAACAGCAATCAGACGTTAATTGAATCTGGGTTATGCCTTTTCGATGTTCTTGCTCAGCTGAGTGTCTCTCCAGCTTTCCCGCTGTCTTTCACCCTCCCTCCCCTTCTTTTTTCTCTCAATGACTCTCATTTTCTTATTCCTCCTATATGACTGACTACACCACTTTATTCTTTATAGTGTCTGGATCTCTCTTGTGTATTTATCATAATTTGTGCAGGCCCACTCCCAGAAAAAAATTATGACTTTGGGTGCATCTGAAATTTGTGGAGATCCTCTAGTGCAGACACCTAAAAGTTGAGATGTTGAAAATGCCTCTGATGCTGTCTAAAATGCAGAGTTTGGCATCAGCAAGTTCAAGAAGGTATGTACTGATCCGATACCACATCTTTAAAGTATATTAGTTTCCACCAGATAAAACGGCAATTTTCCTTTTCTGGAAATCACTTCTTCCTCGCCACTCTAAAACAGCTGTTGTGCTTTACTGCCACTGGCAAGTACTGTGTTTTGAGCGGCTAAGAAGTGATTTCCTGTAGTGTAGTGTTGGCCAGTGCAGCAGCACATTTTAGAAGCAACATTAAAATGAGGTGATACATTTCACCAAAGACAGCTCCAAAGAAAGAAAGATAACTTACATACTTATCGAGTTTGAGTTGTTCTGGATGATCAACATCTGTTGAGTGTTGAAATTCTGGGACTTGGCTGCTTACTAGAACATGTTGAGCCACAGTACAGTTTGCCAAATCTTGAAGTAGATGTTGCACAATTGTTTTCTCCTATTACTGTGAAAGATACAGGAAAAAGTATTTAATTGTTTCTAATATGTGGCTATACTTTAATAGTTTTTTTTAAGGAATTGCTATTTTTTTGAAGTTGCTGTTGCATTTTTATACTAGTACTGTACTGTTTAAACGTAAAAGTTTATTTTATTTTTTATAAACAGCTATGTAAAGGAAGTAATTGTTGTGTAGTCCTAGATGTATTTATTTGTGTTATGCATAGTCCATGTATAGGAATCAGTGTCAGAAAAAGAACCTCTCTACCCAAAACTGTTATCGTTCTCTAAAAAACGATTATCACCCACTTTATATTCATCTACAGCTGCTCTCATCTGGGAGAAACATTCATAACGTGCAAACACAAATAACATTATGTTGATCTCTGGTAATGGCAAAATAATGTCTTTTTAATAATTCTTTGAACCAAATAATCCAAATTAAAGAATGACTTGAAATTTCTGATTGATTATTGACAGTTCGATAGTATTGTTTGTCTGTTCTGAACCCAACAAATCAACCGATCCTCAGAGAGGCAGCTGGTTTAACAAATAAATTCAGTAGAGATGACAGCAGCTGACAATTATGAGTTTTTTCATAAGGTGTTCTGCAATGATTGAAGAGTGGAAATCTCCATCCTATTCACATCTCTCATACATCTCTCCTTACACAATACTGATTGATTGCTTTCATGTTCTCATCTTTGCTGCTGGAGTCTGGCTATGGCCTCCCCAACCATTTCTGAATATCCATGAAACGATATTTGGACAGTCACCAAAACCAAGTAGATTGAAGTTATCCAGCTGTGACCAAAGGTGCGGCTGCACAGGCTGACAAAATGTGGCAGACCTGCACAGGTTCAGTCGTTTCCACTCTCCACTCACAATTAAATGAAAAGCATGCAACATTTTAAACTAAGGGTGCAATGCATGCTGGTAGATCCCCGTAGTGCAGAGCCTGAATTCTTGTAGCATGTTTCACCTTGTGCAGCCTGCCAACCCCCAAGCCCCTTTCTCTGTTGTTAACTGATGCCACAGCATGCAGCAGGATCCCCCTCTCTGCTTCAGTTACACCATTCACGTCTCATTAAAAGACCTTCTGGTGAAATGTCACCCTCTTAACTACCCTTCGACAAGGGGCACTGGCTTTCAAATGTAGAAATGTGATGTGCATCTTTGTGCAAGTAAGTGTGTGTGTGAGTGTGTCGCTGAATCTACGCTGCCACACTATCTGTTGTTCTGCATCTACATATGTGTGTGTCTTTGTTATGAGGACCAAGCTCACAAAAATATAATGCAAGTAATATCACTTACTCCGTGTGTGTGTGTGTGTGTGTGTGTGTGTGTGTGTGTGTGTGTGTGTGTGTGTGTGTGTGTGTGTGTGTGTGCGCGCTTCTCCTCCATGAAATGGGAGACCATCTATCCAGCCTGACCTTCTCCTTAATTGCTTGGTTTGGGTTCTGTCTGTGCTCATTTCAGGAACAGCAGTCTCCCTGAAATAACTGCTGACTCCCAATTGTCTCTGGCAAAACCTCGCTTTACCTGTCGCCGCTGACAACCTACAGACCCACATTTTGAAAATGCACACATTTAAGCATAGGTGCCAAGACACATACATGTGTATCAGCCATTGCCAAGGAGACTGGAAAGTCATGCAATTTGTCCTTAAATGTCACTCAAGGTCAGGTGGAAGTAAACGCCGCACAGAACAGTGGTGCGTCTGCAGGGACTAATGTCGCCCTCTGTCCTTTTGGTCAGAGACATTCTCAGTGCAGTAACATGTTTATGAAACCTTCGTGCTTTGATACGTCATACGCCGCTTGTCTCTGAGTCACCTCACTTAAACATGGACTTCTCATACATGGTCAGTTAGATCTTTGATAAGAAACAGCTATGAGAAGATAAACTGATCCCAATCAGAGGAATTGAACAGTGGTGGTTCATTTACTGAGGACCTCTCATGGGAACCACAGGTGCAATTTTACAATCTGGGAAATACCACTTATTGCAGGGGGAAGATCAATATTTCTCACATGGCTGTACGCAATTTATGTAACTACTGCCAGCCGCCAGATAACTTAGCATAAGAAGTGGAAACATGAGGAAATGGCTCGCCTACCATCAACCAGCCTCAGTGAAGCTGGATGAAAATGTCTGAAATCAAGAACCAATGTTTACAAAATTTGTGGGGGTTTGAAGTAGTGTACGTGCAGTGCAGGAACGCTAATGTTAACGGACAACAGCAACATTGTCTATGGAGGGCGGGGCTGAACAAATGGCCATTTTTTGTCATTTAATCACTTATGCTCCTCAGCCAGCAAGTATAATACTAAAATTTAGCTATAAGTTAATTTAAATGAGTCATTTAACTAAACAACAAAACAGAAACAAACTACATAAGTGGATATAGAAATTTAATTTATTAATTTAAACTGTGGCAATATGTTGTCTTTAAAAAAAACTAAACCTTAAAATATGAACAGCACCTTTCAAATAAAAGTAATAGAGGAAAAAGTTAACTTTCCTCTGAAATGTAGTGCAGTCAATGAATGAAAAGGAAATCACAGAATTGGATTTGAATATTCAATTACTTCTTCACATGCATACATGTAGCCATGAATAAACTTAACCTGATAACAGTCATTGTCACCCCGTCTATGCTCTTTTCATGATACAACATGAAAGGTTCTTAACAGAAATTCTGGATGTAAACATACATGCACAAATTCAAGTTCAACAAATTTTGGCTGCACGAATTAAATAAAAAATACAGCCATCGTTTAACAGCTGCATATTTGGAGCTCTTTCCTGTTTGGTCAGTGTGTAGTTTAAAGAAGCTAAGCTAGCTCCATAGGCCTATTGCATTAACTGTCCTCACCTATGTGTCAGTAAAGGACTTTGGAAACCCACATGTACAGCCTAATTTGTCAATTAAACTATTGAAATATTAACATGGCTTGAAATATTTGGGTTGGTGTTCTGCTGAATCTTGCCCTTTTGGTGGAAGGAAATGAGGGGACACATAATCCAACTAATGCTCAGAGGAAAAGAAGTAATCTCCTCGACAGCTGCTGTGATGCATCAAGAAAGAAACTAGGAAGATCAAGGCCATGAGATATTGCAAGAATGACAGAGAGACTGCTGATGGGGAGCAAGTCAAATTGTCAGTTCAATCAGATTTAGTTTAATTCATTCTAAAATATCTTCTGTGCTCCTTCATTCATTATTTTGTAATGTCTGAATCCTGCCCAACCTTATCTCTGCTCAATTGTGTATGGCCTGTTGGCTTCAGCTTCAATAGGTAACTGCCCCCTTGTTCCTGTTGTCTTTTTATAAAGTGAGCCTAAAAGTATCACTCCTCTGTCTGAGCCCACACAGCAGACGGTCACTAATCAGCTGGCCCTTTATTAACCCTGTTAGCTGCACCTGTAGCACGCTGCCTCCTGATCATTGGCTCTGCACCAATGTTTAAGCAGCAGCACACCCACTGAGAGGCGGTATAATGTTTCCAGCTGATCATGAGCGTCATCTGAGATTATGAGCATTAATTACACATGGAAAAATGTAACCTAGTTTTAACCAACATTATTTTATGTCTTTATTATTCTCTCATGCAGGAAATGTCTTACTCTATTGAGACATTGTGAGATGTCTTGCTTAGTTGTTGCAGGGTCTATACCCGCGGTGTCTGGACGGCTTATGCCTGCCGCACAATCAGGTGGTGACATGTTGGAACACACACTTTAAAAATTGATTAACTATTTCTGAGTGGCAATTCCAGAGACTTGGGAACTCTCAGAAACTCGCATATTCAATCATAACAGCAGAATAAAAGCAAACATCAGGTGGACTACCAGCATCGCAGACAGAACTTTTGTCGCAATTCCACAAGTTTGTCCTCTTTTTCTACTGTCCAACTGGCACAGGAGACAAAAGTCATATTTACACAGTAGGCAGCCATGTTTGGCTTCTAAACACAACTGCGCAACATCTGGTTGGCGTCGCTTCCCGATCACCATGCTCTATTTGCCTATTGCAGGTTTCTGCTCACTTGCCCAATCGTTGTTCTTTTTATATGACACAACTGTTAGGATTCAAAGTTGGGGAGACTCTGATCCAGTTGATGACATTAAAATAGATAATCTGTTTAATCAGCTTCGGATCGGCAATGCCTCCACAATTATTGGGAGGGCTGAATAGTTCCTGAAATTGGCCCGGTTATTCACTAGTGTGGGGCCAGCATTAGCTGCTGTGTTGACTTAGGGGTGAGGGTCTGGTCACTGCATCCTGAAATTATGAACATCACTTTGGACCATTATTGTTACAAAATTGATAAAAACACAACAACGGTTGTTTGCCACAGCACATTCCGGCATTAGCAAGAAATGAAGCAGAACAAATATGATCACTGATGTGAGCGCTTTAGAGTAATCCTTCATATTTGTGTGCACATTCGCACTGTGCACCCTATAAAATAACACTGGTAAAACAAGAAAAGACTCTGGATTTGAACTGCAATTTCCTCATCCTCACATAGCCATCTGACATCGTAACAGCATTGGTCTGCTTTCCAAAATCTTCCTTTGTTTGGACATCTGCAGACTGTAGACTTTCCCAGCGGTCATTCATCAGCCGACTAAATTACTGCAGCGAGTCTCACTCTAAATATTTTCTCTGACTGTCAACATTTTTCATACTTCAGTGTTTTTGAGGTCGTCGTCTGTGAAAGCCATAATTCTGGGCTCTTAGACAGATTTTCTCCCTGATTAATTCTTCAGTAGAGACGTTACGAACTCTTTTGCACTCATCATGAATTTATTTCCTCTGTGGCAGCTGAACATGTTACAGCAGCCTTCAGAAACTCCTAAAAGACCATGGTTACACTGTCTCCTTTAAAGAGCTGTATTGTGCTTTTAAAAGATTTCTCTTCCCCCTGGTGTGTTATATAGGTTTTGTGTGCATGTAAAAGTTCTGCAAAGTTAAAAAGCCCAAAGTCCTCAGTAAAGGGAGCTCCTCTCTCAGAAAACTGCTACTGAATCTCATCAAATACCTCGTCACTACTTCGACTGATACGTCTGTGATGCTCACAATGGCTCACATTTGTATAATGCATATAGCGGCTAGTCTGGCATGCCTCCTAACAAAGCCAGGTAAAGCATGTGGAGAGTGGATGTTTTCTACACACTCTGAAAGCAGACTGGGCTTTATAGGGCGGGGGGTGGGGCCTTAGACAGACAGGAGCTTAAACCAAGCGTTTCAGACATAGGCTGATGTAATAGCTCAAATTAAAATGATTAACGTGAATATGAGCAGGTTATCCTTGGGAGCTGCACCCCAGTGTTATAGTGGTTGGGAAAACCCTGGTTAGACTGAGATGTGATTATTAAAATTTTGGCCTTAAATGAGAGTTTGCTGGTAATCGGAGCAGGATGTGGTCTCAAAGAACTACAAAGCACTGGCTCTGGCATATTGTGCGGGATTTGGTTTACTGCCCGAAATGCGAATTTCAGCACTGCCAACTTACCTGGGCTGTGTTCACTATCTCGTCTTCCCCTCTTTCTCTATCTGGTTGACAGTCTAATTGTCATGTGGGCAGCCTTTGCCGCATGGATTTAGTGTCGTGCTTGCCTTAATTTAATTGAAAAGCTGTGGAAAGGAAGGAGGAGGGAAAGGAGGGAGGGGATGGAAAACAGATAAATAAGAAGTGGAACCAATCTTTGCCGCGTGCGCTGGGCGGTAAAATGGCTGTGCGCGGTGAATAATGCATGGGGGAGATGGATAGGTCCGTGTGGTTAGAGCCCAGGACTGCTGGAGCTTCATTACCGAGGTGTTTGTATGCTGATGCTATGATGCCGGCTCCTTTGCTCTGTGACAGAGAAGTGGCTGCAGAGGTCCCACCTCCCTAAGCTATCTAATATTTTTCTCATTCATTTTCTTTTTTGGGCTCTTTCTCCCTCACTCTCCCTCTGTAAATTTTAACGCTTGAAACCCCCCAACACACCCTTTCCCAATGTCTATCTGTGTATGTGTGTGTGTCTGACTCATCTCCCTTATGGTTACGATAGCCAAGCACAGGCAGATGGTATTTCAGCCTCCCTCTTCTTGGAAGCAGCGCACACACACATCCACAGTTATAGCTGGCTGCTCACAGAGCTGGTTTACATGAGAGACAACTTTTGCACTTGACCTTTGACCCATGCTGCACCTACCCTGTCCATCATACAAGTGTCGTGTTAATGCAGACCTCTACCCATTATGGTTGTCTTATTTGTTATGTAGGACCCTGATAACAGATGATTGGTAATGCTTATCTCGGAGCGTCCTTTATTTATTTACTTTATTTTGGTTGATTGTATTCTCTACAAAATGAATCAATTTAAAATATTATACAGAATCCTTATTCTTGCTAAAAAAACAAACTCTGCATCATTGGCATGACCAATAACTGAGTTGTGCTAATCTCCACCTTGCTACAGTGATAGCCCACTCCCACTATCCAGACATGAAGCCAATATATCCCAGATAAGAATGATGCCGTTGACGTTATTTTGGAGTCGAAGTCTGCGCAGTAGCAATCAGCGAATGAAGCAGCAGTGATATTTTACCACATTTTCATTCTATTGTATTGCAATGATTGCATTTTTCCCATCTTTGAGAAAAATGTACTCAATGCGTTCTGGGACTTTTTAGTTTGGATCGTATCCAATTAGCTAACGTGGAGGAGGCCTGATTTATGACCTTTTCTGCAGCCAGCCACCGAGGGGCACCCGAGATGCTCTGGCTTCACTTATGGGGTAATCTATACAAGATTGTTAATAAGCAGAATCTGTCGACGCGAGAGAGAGAGAGCAAAAGAGGCGGAACACAATGATCGAAATGCATTGGCTATTAGCTTTTTAATTTATCTGCCTTCATATGCAGATATCTGTTTACAGAGATTAGTCAAAATGTAAGACACCTACACAAAGTATCACTGAGAATTTGACTTGCGTGATAAAATAAACTGTAAACAGTGTACCAATAGGACAGATTCTTGGCCTGTATAACTGCTGTCGACATCGGAAGCCCTAAAATATTGACCATTTCCCACAGTGACTAAATCATCGTATCACATAGATACTGTGCATATACCCTTCAACCTCTTGTTTGCTCATGCTTGGTGCCAATGTTTGAACAAATCAGCCAAAATATCATTATTATATTTTGTAGATCTCAAATATGAGTAACAGCTGCAAGAATCTCGCTTTAGTTGGGCTTTCGGAGGTAGCCATGTACCGTGTGTAGTATTACTGTTTTCATTAATATGACTGCTACAAATAAGCAGGGAATTCCATGTGTTAGTCAGATGAACAAAACAAACAACTCACAGTTCACCCTCTCTGGGGATTTCTGCAGTTGTGGGGTGACGTTGTTTCAGTGTTGTTGAGGTTTCCAGGATCTCCCATCTCTCTGTACATGAAAGTAAAATTCCAAGGAGCTAAATGCAAATTTAGAGAAGAATGTCACTCTGTATGTGCTCTGTTCACATGCGTTGCTTTTAATTACCTTAGGTTCTGGATCATTTTCTGTATCTGGCAGAAGATGAAACAAACCTGCAAGAGTGGAATTTTTTTCCTCAGTATTTATTCTGGGAGCAGCACAACATCAACAGTCACATCACAGACTCATGTGAGGTAGTAACTCTGCCCTAAAAGAATAGATTTTAATAAAAAAATAAAATCTATCCTGTAATGGCGGCAGAATTTGGCACAAAGCTCTCGACATGTGATGTCGCGGGGCTCTGGAAGGCCAGGCCTATGGTGCTCCGGCATCCTGTTATGTATTCTATTTCATTACATTCAACCTCGCAGCCTCCTCTCATCAGTGGATCAGGAGTGTGGCGTCTCGCAGGCACACTGAGATATAATTACTTTCTTACACACGAAGAGCGGCGTGAGAGAGAGAGCGGCAAAAAGACAGACAAAGGGTGAAGGAATGAACAGTGAAGTTTAATTATGCTTCATGGCAACAATTATGGAATGAAACATAACGTAAATTGGCAGAAACAGTCTAATTTTCTCTGCTTTGGTGGACTGCGTTTTGCATGAGGCTTGAGGCAACCCAAAACAAGAAACAGTTGAGAGGAAACAGAAAAGGCCTGATCATATTTATTAGAGAAAGAGAAGCGCTGGTGCAACTCCAAATTCTCCTGTGATTTTCTTTTCCCCCCTCTCATATTTCCTTTTGCAAGCCCAGTGCACTATTTCACTAATTGCAACCTTTGCAAGTAATTAGGAGAGTGTAATGAATTCCACTTGCACTCTCATCTCCTTGATAATTGTAGATGCATAGGTTTGCCCTGTTTTTGAGGTCAGTGAAGATGTAGAATTCAAGGAGCTCCTCATGCTGCGTGAAACTCAGCCTGACGTTTTGTTTTCTATCACTTACTCAGAGTGCATCAGGATCAGTGGGATTAGCAGTTTGATTATCATGCCTCATTGGCGTGGACACACACACACAAAGCACACACACAGAAAAACACACGCTCAATCAAGGACAGATTAATTAAAGGGAACAGTCTAATTAGCGTCATTAAGGAAGGAATAATAGAAAGGCTTGTACATAGGGACAAGAACTGAGGAAAGCTGTCAATGTGTTTACACACACACACACACACACACATACACACGTACACCTCCTTTAGGAACTAAAACACAAACTTTTCGGTCATTGATGTCCTCATGAAACAATAGTATGTGAATTTGTTGAGGTTTTAATGGTGTAAATCAATATTTCACCGCTGAACATATTACCTGGAGCACAACAACGCTTCCTTTTTGCTCTTTGTCTATGATCTCGTCTTTTAAACGAGGAAAGGAGAAGACAAAAGTGGACACAGCTGAGTTGCCATGAGCAACAAGCTCCTCAAGGTAACCCGGAATTACTCAAATGGCAAAAAAAATGCCTTGAGTGGATTGTTGGGAACCAAGGAACCAAGAAGCCAATCAGTAATTTGTTGTAACACACACATTCACGCTTGCACAAAAATACACATGAATACACACACACATGAGCTGCGATTGCAAGAGCCAAAATTTATAAGAAAGTAAGTGGTTGAATGCCCGGTAGCAAAAAACCTCTGAACACCATCCTCTCTTTTTTTTTTTCTCCTCTTTTTCTCGTAATCCCTCTCAGACACACATGGCACAGAAAAACGGAACATCACACACACACTCATGCACGTACATACACCTGATTTTATGCTAGAGGCTGCATAAATATGAATCAAGGGTGACAATGGCGTGCAGAGTGGAGCCCTGTGCATCCTATTTTCATCATTTACCTAAGGCTAAATGGATTTGGAACACTGTAGGATGGCTCACCTTTCACACTGGTTTTCCTACTTAAATGTGAAAAATGGTACAGTTCCAAATCCGACATTACGTTCTTAGATTTTTTCCCCATTCTCTCACTAGCATCTACTCACTACTAGAGACTCTATGACTGAAAACTGCATAGTTACTATCACTACAATAGTATGCTTTCACTCTGATGCCGGTGGTTGTCATGCAAGTGTTTACTTTTTCTAAAAATGGTTACGAAAAAAAAGTATTTGTTTCATGGTCACACAATGTTAGAGTGTTGGTCTCATTTGGTCCTATTGTGCTTTCTAGTGTTTTATTTTCCCAAATGTTGAAATATGTGCTTGCCTTCACCACAATACACTGGATGTGAGTTTAATTTCATTTATTTTGGCCACAGCTTTCTAAAAATGACTGAAAAGAAAAACAAACTCTATGGTGTTGGGCCTTTGAGAGTCAGTGACTGGATTCCTCCTGTTGGACTTCTTCCCTGTTGAAATCCATATGGAAGTTGTTAGAAGTGAGGTCTGTGGATTACATCTAAATGGAAAGGAACATTGTTTTGGGGGAATAAAAACAAGTTACTGTTGATTTTTAAATCTGTGAACATCACAAACTAAAAACTTTTTACCTCTTTTGTATTAGCAACAATTCCGAGCAATAACAGTGTTTGGTGGGGTGCTTCAGGTTTGAAATATGATCCTCAAAATCCAGTTTGAGCAGTAGATTAATTCTGCAGCTGTATCGTAGCTGTGCAGAGTTCCCCTTGTTGTTGAGGTTGATCAAAAGTGAATCACATTGCCTTCAAAAAGAAATAGCTCAAGAATTAGCTGTTGACTGGTTTCAGTTCACTTCTAGTGGTATTTTTTTTGTTCTGCACGTAGTTAATTACTGTTTTCAGATCTGCCCAAATGAATCATACCAAAGGGGGAAACCACAGTCAGATTCCTGTGGGGGAAAAAAATGCAGGTTTGAAAGCACTGTTAGAGTGGCTTGAGAAATCTAAGAGAGAGAGAGATCTTCAGGATTAAGAGTTCAAATCATTCATCTAAATTGTATTTGATGTAAAATCCAGGAATGCAAATCAGATTATTTGGTGCAAAATCTGCACATAGGCAGAGAACATGTGTCTGTCCCTGCACCCACAAAAATGATTAATTTCAAGTATAAAAATAGATGTTGATATTTTATACCAAATTAGAATGGCCTATTAGAATAAAACAAGAAGTCATTGTCTCCAAATTCTGAGTCCAAATGCCGCCAATGCATTGCCAAAGTCCGAGACCAAGTTGGAGTCATCAGTGCTCAAGTCGGCATCACGAGTCCTGAAAATCTGGATTCCTGGACCAGAAAACAGCTCCTGGGCAGATCAACTTTTTTCATGGTCAGCCATCACGTGAGATTAGTTAAAAAATATGTTTTCCTGATTTTGGTAAACTGATCCTTTAAAAGCCGAAGCTCTTGATGCATCTACTTTCAATCCTCTGTCTTTCTCTTCTCTTGTCCTTTGTTCTCACTCTTTACCCTTTCACTCAGGTCATCTCTCCCTCTCTCTCCACATCTCCCTCAGTCCCTCCTGATGGCAACATGTTTATCCATTATTGATATTCTGACTGGGCTCGCTTCCCGCCCCGGTCGCCCCACTTTCATACAGCCTGCCCTACTTCACCAGAGTCCTCACGAGACACTTGCACACACTCTAGATGCACAAGTTTGTGTGAGACAAAAGTTGTGTTAGTGCTTATTGAGGTGTGTGTGTGTGTGTGTGTTTGTTAGTGTGTGTTCAAGTCGGTGAGACAGAAAAAGAGAGACTAAGTGAGCGTCCTCACATAGCGAGTTCCTATATTTAGATCCATATAAGAGACTGTTCCCAGCATCCAACTGTGCATCCACAGGGCTCAGCAAGGCATAACAGTCTCTCAGGCATTCAATTGCTAGTAGTCGACTATATAGCCCTGTAGCACTTTTTATATGGGCCTGTGTTTACATACATGTTTTGAAGTAACATCAGCTTTTAAACAACCGTTTTCTGTGTTTTTACTGTTGAATCTCTTCAGCTTCTTTTTCCACATGAGATCGGTGTTTAGTGTGGTTCACAAAACGTCCTTCATTAAAGGAGACACATAATGCTGAGATTCAGGTTTGATCATTTTAATTAAAGTCTATACTTGAACATGTTCACATGCTCTAATGTTCTGTCCATTGCTGCAGCTCCTTTCTTCAGCTTCTGTCTGAAACACTTTGTTTTAGCTCCTGTCTCTTTCAGGCAACCCTCCCACTAAAGCCCAGTCTGCTGTGATTGGTCAGTTGGGCCACTCTGTTGCGATTGGTCATCTACTTCCGGTGCTTGAAGGAAATGTCAGACTTCTCTCTTGCTTTACCTGACTTTGTCAGAGGGCGAGCCACAGTAGCTGCTTGTGATGTCACAGACCATCACAATGCCCCGGAAGTATTGGCTGTACTACTGATGAGACGTTTCAGAAGCTTCCGGAGCAGTGTTTTCTGTGGGGAAGAGGAGCTCCCTTCACCGCTGACTTTCACCCCCCTTTACTGCGGCAGATCTATTACATACACGAAGAAAGCTAAATAACTCAATAGAGGAAAGACAGACTGAAAGTATCTCTCCTTTATGCTTTATGAACATGATTTTATTTTTGTTTGCCTCTCTACTTGGCTGCTTCCCTTCTTATGTTCAAGAACGTGTGTTTGATTAATGTATATACTGTACGTGAGGCTCAGGAAGCCTAGATATAAATATAGCATGTGTACATGCAATCACATGCTACACACATACAGTACTGACTTCTGTGTACACGCACAGTCTGAGAGCTTTGATCAGGCAGACTGGGGAGTGTATTAGCGTGTGATCCTTTTGGAGGGGAAACATGAAAACGTTTGTTATGCTTGGAGCAGAGGTTTGTTTGGTGCTGTCGCTCGACTCGGCTCCATGGGGCCCTCGCAGTCGTAAGCTGTTTTGAAGCCGTTATCGAAAAAGATTTCTCGTGTGCTAACTTCCTTTAGCGCCACACTGGCTTTAAGCTCAGTTGAATCCTCTTCCAGTCCATGATGTTTGTATGGTTTCACCTTGAATCTGCCCTTGAATGTGTGTGTGTTTGGTCATGCATGTCTGCTGAATATTTCCATCCGTGTAATCTGACACGTGTGTAAGCACATGTTCATTTCTGTGCACGAGCATATGCATGTTAGTGTGCTATTCCAAGTTTATTTGTGTGTGTTTGTGCATGCACGTGCCTATGTGTCCATGTGAGGGTTTTCCCCTGTGTTGACTTTTAATTGTTCTGTGCTTCTGAGAGTGTGTGTGTTCAGTTTAGTCCACAGCAATTGATCTGGAGAATAATGGTTGGTGGAGAATCCCAGGTCTCCTGAAGCATTGTCTGAAACTGCTTGTAATTACCTCAGGGAACACTGACAGTGACGATGGGAGAGAAAGAGAGGAAACTGTCAGAAAAAACGACAAAGAGAAAGCAATAATATGTGAGCAAATACACCTTTGACATTTACCTAATATGAAATCTGTAAAATGATACCTTCACCCAGGACATTGCGTAAAAAAAGAAAAATAATAATTCATAGCCATGTCAAAGGGCCTTGTCTACACTACTGCGGATCTTTTTGGAATGGATATTTCCCCATCCATTTTAAAAGGATCTTCATTTTATAAAATGTCTCCATCCAAACGAGTACACAAAAACTACAACAAACAATGCTCAATTTGGTCGCGATAAAGTTTACATCAACCATCCATCCATCACCAGGGAAGAACATTGTGAGCATTCTGAGTCGGTCTATTCTTCTTTGACGTTGCGGTGTTAGATGCTGCTTATTATTATGTTTGTGCCATATTCAGCCTGAGTCAATTTAAAGATCTGCAGTCTGTCCCATAAGTTGTTAAGCTGTTAGCAGCAGAGCAGCTCAGCCATTATCTGCTTGTGTGTGTTTGTGTGTGTCTGTGTGTGTGGTGATCCAATAAACAGGAGACATGCTCGCCAAGAGCAGAGGCCAGACACAAACACACATGCTTCAGATGGCACTAACAAGTACAAGGCTGTGGTGATCTCCCAGCAGCCTTTAGAAAATCATTTATGGTCATTGTTATTTCTTTTGTCTGCCTGAACATGTCCTTTTCATCCTGAAGCACAGCATCCAAATCTGAACTGATTCAAATGAAATAGATAAAGGAAAGAATTGATTTAATGTTTCTTGCAAAGTGATGATGCTCATTTCAGGCACATATAGTCCTGCATTCACATGCTCATACATACACAAGCACACACACAAGCTCATATTCACCAGCAAACATTGGGAGATGAACATGATCAGTATAGCAAATAGCTTTGTGTCGTTGTTAAGGTATCATCATTTCTCTTTCTCATTCCATATCCACAAAAAGATTACATCGGAAAGAGCGTGCAGATGAAACTGGGGAGCAAGAGAGCAGGGGAATAGGGGTTAGAGAAAGCGATGGCGCTAAAATGAAAACAGGAGATTACTGATCAGCCGGTAACACCGGATGAATATTTGATTCAGCCTATTGTGATGTTTTTTTTATCTGAAAACACATAATGCCGTTATATTGGTGCGTAAAGAACACGCAGAGCTGGGGTTCAACGCAGGTGCAAAGGATTATTACGAGATTGAACATAACAGCCAGCAATTCTTAATGTTACTGTGCCACAGGAGAGTCTGGTGGTATCAGGGTGAAATTTATTTTCATCTGACAAAGATTTAAGTTGGTGCTTTTGTTCCCTTTTGAATGGAAGAAAGCCTTTTTGTCTGTTTGAGTCACTTAACGCTGAATCCTCCAAACAACCACATTCTTGTTTGAATTTCACAGTAAATGAGTAAAACATTTTAAGTAATCCACAAAACACATTAAAGAAATGACAACTACTTTACTGTGTGTGGAGGAAAGCATTGTTCTATGTGTGTGTTCGAGTGTTTGGATTACACTGGATGGATGAGGATTATGTCCTGGTACTGGAGATCATCGGTAAGCAGTGGTGCATGTCCGACGGCTGATAACATTTTAAACATTGATGCGACTTTGAAAATAACCCATTAGGAGTTTATTGGCTTTGAGAGGTAAATGCTGGCAGGTATGTTTGCGTGCGTGTGCGCACACACACACATTAGGACACTCACACACTGCACATCCCTGTCCTTGTAATTGCTCCTCTCATTGCCTGGAGGCAGCGTGAGCTGGCATATAAGCTATATAATAAAGCATATTATCGTGGCTGGTAATGCATTTCTGCCTCCTCCAGCCTGATGACAGCTGAAATTGAGCTCTGCGTGTTGCAGAAGGTGATCCATACTAAATTCCTCCAGGCAGCTTGGAGGTCTGTGTCAAACCGCTGACCTTCTCCTGACAACTAGCATAATGAGTTTTGGAATAGCAGCGTCTTCCATGAATGAGCAAGGTTGCTATTTAGGCTCTACTTTGATTTCTATACATTGAAGACGCTGTATTTTGGGTTTCAAGCAGAGACAGTCCAGGAAAACATTCTATTGTGCAGCTGTATGTGGTCCAGAGGTCAACTATACAACCAAATTCATCTGTAACAGGCCATCTGTCTGTCCGTCCATCCATCCATCATCCATCATCCATCAATCCAAGCGTATCGCAGAGCCAACATACAGAGACAAACAACCATTCACTCTCACATTCACACCTACAATAAATGTAATATCTACACTCCACCTAACCTCAGTCTGCATGTCTTTGGACTGAGGGAGGAAGCAGAAGGAAACCCACCTAGACACGGAGAGAACATGCAAACTCCACACAGAAAGACAGTGCTAACCACCAAACCACTGTGCCACCATTCTAAGACAGTCTTGAATCAGAAACCTCACACCTTGCTGCAAATCAAGTCCCTGCTCCCTTTTCTTTATTCTTTTTTTTTTTTTTTACAGTGGGGTATTTTTTGTGTAGGTGCTAAGTACCACTCATGACTTACAAACAAAAAAAGCAGCAGCAGGCAGGTGAACAACTTCCTTCTGACCTATATTTATTGAATCAGAAACGGTGCCAATCTGTCTGTCAAGTTGTAAAGGGAGCGATTACTTATGTTTTCCTGACTCTCACTCTGAATCCACCTGTACTCATACTAAACAGCTGTGCTTTGACAAAACACAACACTTGTCACTGCATTGTGGGGATTCTTTTAATCTGAGCTCTGACAGACTGAGATGTTTGTTAGTGTTACGACAGGTGAAGCCTGCCACAGCCTGTTGGAATATTGCAATGAATTAAGTAATAATATACCTTCAGCTCTCCAGGAAAAAAGGATAACATATTTTGCCTAAATATGTGTTGTGTGTAAACCTGCTTTATTATAGAGACTCCAGAAATGTTCCTGTTTATGTTATAATGCAAAAGTCTTTTTCTCTGGACATTTTCCAGAGCTTTTCCTGTAAGCCTCCTAGTAAAATGTCTGGAAAATATCCAATAATAGTGTTTAAGTGGGTCTGTCGACGACGTTTCTAACAAGTGACGGATATAAAACTGGAAGAGAAAAAAAGAACACAACTATCCTAGGATTAAAAAGAGGTACCATACAGCAGATGAAGATGCTGGAAAGACAAAGATATTCGAGAGCTTTTGCTGATAAGGACCAAAGCCATTATTGATTTCCGCTGCAAAATTGATTTGTTTTGTCCTGCCTCCATCATTCTTTACCTACAGCCCACATGAATGTTCCCAACATTTTTCTGTTGTAAACATGGCTGATGTGGAAAACCTCCTGGAGCGCTTCATGAGTGAAAGGAAACCTCTGGAAAATGTCCGGGACCCAATTCTCAGATGTCTGAAAATGGCTTAAATGTAGGATTTACATTGGTGTGTCCCTCCAAGTTGATGCTTATTAGTGCCACAGATTCACAAGCTAAATCCATATCTGAACAACAAGTAGGGAAAAGATGCTGGTGAAGAAGAAGTCGTTTTTTTCCCATCGCCTATTCATGCTAGACCTCCACTGATTAAATGAACACTTATTTTTACATATGCAGTGAACGTACTTTGTAATATGCACACAATTAATGAAAAATAAAAAATGAACTGTCATGTATACATGGAGTATTCCCCTGATACACCGGGTGGTTGTGGTCTATAAAAGAGAAACTAAAGCCTTGTTGGTTCACTGAGCCTCACTATTAGCAATGGAAGGATTATCAACGGGGGGGAGTATGTGTAAAAAGTAGTGTATAAAAAGAAGTGTGGCTGACACCGAGTCTGTTAAAATTTCAGAAGTTGTGGAGGTGTGTGAATCACGTGCCATCGTACATTGGGGTCTGTGTGGGCTGCAGCGCGTGTGCGAACCGGTGGTGTAATTTCAGCGTGCACAGTGGGAAAGTGTTGGGCGTTTTTCAAAGAGAGATGGAAGCAGGAGAGAGAAAGTGTCTGAGAGAGAGAACAGGGGTTATTTAATGATCAGAGCAGTGTAATTACCTCCCAGCGAGGTTCAGCCTTTTAGACAGATGATTATTCAAGGGGAGAAATCTCATTTGCATCTTGTACAGTAATATGTAGAAGTGTTCACTCTACACTAAATTATACTACCACAGTGATTTTTTCTCTCCTCACTAAAAGTACATTTATGTCCTTTTTCAGCAGAATTATGGTTTTACATGTAGATGAATTTATCCGCGAGCATAAAGGAGAAGATGGTCTTTCTGTGTCCTGCAGCACTTGTATCCACTCATGTCTCTGGGGTTCAGCTTGGAGCTCATTAACAAGTTGTTAGACATTGTACCCTGTCCTGTGTAATAAGGGGCTGAGAGAAGAGAGGCCATGCAGTGTCACAGCCTCACTATCACTCTCTGAAACAAGCCAGAGAGTCTCGGTATAAATGAAAATTGTCTTGGAAGTAATTATCCAAATATTTGCAGCACTTTACTTCGCGAGTCCACCTGTCTTCACTCTTTTCTTTTTATTATTACAGATTCAACATACCCCCCACACACACACACACACACACACACACACACCTCCCCTTGGCAAGCACACAGCTATCACTGTCTTCAAAGTATGAAATCAAGGACCCTACTTTCATTCACAGCACCTCCAATTATGTTGGGAGTGAAATAGCCCAGAGTGAGTCTAATGACCGCAATCTAAGCCGTGTGGGGGAGAGCAGTGGAACACCTGACTGAGCTTGTGTCACATTTGCTGCTCTACCACCCGGGGACAAATGGAGAGATAGAGGAGAAGATAACGATTTGGTCGGAGCGATACAAGATTTATAACAATATATTGGATTGTCTGGGTAAGAAGAGAACGAGTAAATGAAGGTGTGGAATTGAGAGAAGAAACAGAAAAAATTAAGATGATGATTGACAGAGAGCCATCTGTTGATCTTCATGCGTGTTTGTGTTGCTTTGAGCCTTTCCCCTCCCAACTAGTCCCTTACGAGGCTGACTTGGGGTCAGCTGTGACTGATAGCCTGCGCTCCTGTTTTTCATCTGACAGATGGGCGCGAGGACAGTCTGGTGCAGCCTGAAAACGGATTCGCTATGCCTCTGTGTGCTGCCACAGCCATTTTACCCAGCTGTCAGTCACAGACAGCATGGTTGACGTTATCAGTTGTATCCTGCTTAACAGTGGAGGTCTGCTCAGAGCTGCTGCTGGGTAGGAGTCAGATGGAAGGGAGGGGACTGAGGAGATGGAGGCAAGGAGCAAGCTGATGGAAGTAAAAAAAAGAAAGAAGGGAAAATGGATTCTGTGAAAGGTTTGAAACATGAAGACAGGGAAGTAAAGTGAGGAATTAAATGGAAAACGAAGGAGAGGCATGCTAGATATGAGTGCAGGGTAATTAAAAGGAGATCAGATGAAGGGGCCACTAACATCGGCTCGTCCTGTAGATTGACACATAATGAAGATGGCTTCTGAGGCCCCCTGGCTCGGCACCAAGAGCGGAGAGGTTAAAGATGAAGTACAACAAGAGAATCAATTCTCTTGTCCCTCCTCTCCTCTCAGGGAGAGATTTACAGGCCCAGTTATGACAGCGCACAATAACGACAGCCATATTTTTACTCCTGTGGCCTGACAACAGCATCCGCAGCCAATCAAATCCACCACAGAACAAAAGTTGCTATCTTCTACTCTGTGTATGTGTGTGTGTGTGTGTGTATGCGCGCACGAGTCTGCCCCGTGCGATTGGGCGTTGAAAACTGCTTGTCACTAAAAATGCGATTGTGCTACATTGAGGTGATCCACTCAATTTATTGCTGTCAGAGATAAGGGATTCTGAGGATAAGGAGAGAGACTTTTATGGGAAACACATAAGAAAAATAAACACCCATAAAAGTACCGGTTTCAATCACTCAGAGATGAAGTGCATGGAAACGTGATCAGGAAATACTGTATGCTCTTAAAAGTTCACCTAATTCCTAAAAGGGTGCCAAGGGAGATGGATGAAAAGAAATACGAGACTGAGAGAGGGAAAATAAGGGACACTTTAGGCCTGGAAAAGCGCAACAGACTGAGGAGAAAATAAAGGATGAGACGAGGAGATGCAGAAAAAAGAAAGTAAGCAACCAGAGAGTTACTTAAAGCAGGATGAAAGTGTGCATGAATCAATAGATATGGATGTGAATAGGGAGACTTTTAAATAAGGCTCTCACTGGTGTTCTCAGATCCTGTTTCACATAGAAACTAAAACTATATAGATCAATACCCAGCTCTCCTCTCTGGCCTGAGTCCTGTACAGCCTGTAGCCACTGGCTCCTCATGCAGCCCTACACTGCTGTCTGCCTGCCTGCCTGTCTGTCTGCCTGTCTGTTGCTTTTCCCTGCACTTGAAACCCACTCAAAAAGCCTATCCAACAGTCTTTGCTGTCCCAGACTCCCTCAACATCTACACCACCTTTGCTTTTTTTGATAAATTTTTCCAACAAAGTAGACATCTGCCAAATCAGAGCAATCTGCCATGTTTCCATTTCCATTACAAAAAAATACCAGTTCTGCTACTTTCTATTGCAATTTGATATAACAATAGCAAAACACATAGGGATTTCATCTATACCCAAATTAAGAAACCTTTTATATTTGCTTTGCTGAACATCTGGTACTGGTTAAGGTTTTTCCTTGAAGAATTTCTTTGTCCGTTGTTTTTTTTCCTGGCCTGATACACTACTGAAACTCAGTTAACTCAATGGACTTTTTTAAGGAGCAATATGTAAATATTCTCGTTTAAAACATTAAAAATAACTCAAATTAATGAAACAATGTGAAGAAATAACAGTCTTGACATTATTTTAAAGACGACTATGTATTTTGCATCAGTGGACTTAGCATGCTGACTCGCTAGCCCTGGCCTGTCTCATCTTGTAATACCACTTTATACCTCAAGAGGAGATAGTGAGTCAGTGTGCCCTTAGTTCAATATGAGAGGATGAAGAAGTGTTCGACTTAGGTTGGCTATAAACCTGTGTTAAAGTCGTCCTCTGTCTCCGATATTCCTGCAGTCTTTTCTTAAGCTCAGCTATTGATGCTGCCGCAAACTGGGTGTGAAATTGTCCCCGTAAGTCCAAGGCAAGGTGAACATGTGAAAAAACAATTATCCCACAACTGCCCTCTGCTGAGGTTAGATTTATTCAAGCTCACATTAGCTCAATCTGATGATGTGGGATGAGCCTTGGTTGTGAATTGCGAGCGAGCCCCGTCCCAGTTGGATGTCATGACAGATATCTGTAAAACACTAAGTTGCCCTCAGTTAAGAATATGCCCATTATAATTTACTCAGAGTTTTCAGTTTTTATTTAGACCTACAGCATGTTCTCTCCCACTCCTTATCACCAAACTACATATCAAAGCATGACCAACGTCTGAATTCAACACTGATTAGCTGTATGTTTGTCAATCAATCAATGTGTTGTTGTCAAGGTTGTTGCTGCCTATGAGTTATTGGCATGGTAGATATGGGGAAACTTGTATCCATCAAGAGCCGTTTCAATTTTTATAGTATCTTTAATTACTGAGCACATGTCGTATATATCGTCAACCTCTTGATGTATGACTGGAACTGTTTCTATTGCGTCTGATGTCAGATGGCAGTGATCGCGACGATGCTACTCACTGCTAGTTTTAGCCAAATCAACTCTTACCTTAAATCAAACCCGACAGTAATTGCAGACACAAAAATGGCTGATATTTGTCTGTTGTGTCATCTCAGGCTATAACAACTAGAAATCTCCTAAGTCTCTCGGATTTATTTCAATATCTTTCTGAATGAGGTTTCAGCCTCTTGGCTATTAGCTTGTTCACTGCAAAACTAGCCTCATCATTGTCTTGTGAAAGCAGCTTGTTGTGAACACAAACTGTTCAGCAAACCAGCAAAGAGAAACAACAAACCAGGCACAAGGACTTGTCTTTCACTCTACTACAAAGATGCAGAAAGATGACCCTCACACTGATGAATTTATATAAACAGACAGACACACACAGCCGCACACACACACACACACACACACACAGACGCACACACTTTTCATTAATTCCTGATCAGCAAGTGTGAGTCATCGACAGCCCTGGGACATCTGTTATTGAGATGCAGAGAGACTGCCTGAACCAGGACTATGCTCCACTGCTTCACAGCAGCCATTGGTCAAGTGTGTGTCGACACACAGAGAACCAGAGGGCTTTTGAATTGGTTAAGGTTTAATTGTGTGTTGTTGTGTTTTTGTTGCCAAAAAAAAAGGTGTGTGTATTGTTGATATATCCTAAACATGAAACAATGAATGAATCCATTATCCGTCAAATTTGAATTAGACAGTCAATGGGACTGTATGTCATGGACAAAAAAGTGTGTACCCTTGAATTTAAGCACGTATCGATTGAGTGTGAGCATGCAGATATCAGAGTGGCTCTCTGCTCACATCCGGCTTGTTTTAGTAAAAGCAGACCTTGTTCATTGTTATGCTGTGATGGCCGGTTCCCACTGTGCAAATGTCACCAGAGTCCTCTCCCTGCATCACCTCTGTCTGCTTCCTGCTGTCCCCTGTAACACCTCTGGGACCCTCTATGCCCTTTCTCTGACAAGGAACCCTGGTGATTACAGTCACACAGACACACTCACACATGCACACTGCACTACACAATGTGCACACCGATGCACACAAGCACACACACAAAAATGTTGTCAAAAACATCACACATTATATGAGATGACACCTGATAAGATTGTGCTCCTGGTTCTGCACTGTATATACTGTACATTTACTAATATTTAAAAAGGGTATGCAGAACACGCTCTCTCACTCTTTTGAATCCTACCAATCAGTTAGAAGCTCTGCATTACGGCACATGTGACAATGTTATGATCCAAACAAGCACATGATTCACTATGAAACACTGCAGCTATTCACACAAATGTTGTATCCTAGCCTCACAGATGCATTTAAGATCGGAGCAGTAGCTATTGTACCTCCATTAGTTGCGACGCATAGATGTGCAGCGTGATTTAGATGCACTCCATTCCACTTTGATTGCCATCTCTTGAACAACATAGAGCACATTTGCATACTGCATGGGGATGAGGTAATAAGTTAGAGGCTTTTTAGCAGGATGGGTGCTGTATGGATATGAATAGGTAATTGCTCTTTCAGTTTAACAAGCTCACACATTGTAATGTGGGTGTTGCCATTTCCACACATACCTTACATGTTTGGACTGAATTCAAAACCACCACAAAATTCCCAACTTAAGGACAAAAGGAAGGAATGATGGACAGTCAGGAAAGTTCAATATACAGTAACTTTTCCTCACTATACTCCAACCACTCAGAGAGCTTTACAACAATGCCCACGGTCTGATAACAGTAAATGAAAATGGCACTACTGTGATGTTAGACTGGCAGCGACAACGCAGAAAAAAAACCTCCCACAGCCTCAGCAGGAAATAACAGGTCCTGTTCTCTGATCCTCATGTGGAGCAGGGGAAGAAGAAGAAGAGAGCGGCTCTTACTGTGAGGCTGTGAAATATTAGCAGTAGATAAAAAACACATTTGTTTTTTTAACGTTCTGGTTACAGGTTTTGATATGTTAATAAAGGTGCAGGGGAATCGCTTTAATAAGGTGGTGAATATATAAAAGAATTTGTGTATTTAATAAGCACTTAAAAGGATAAATCCACATCTCAATTTGTTCAATTTATGCAAACTAATTACACCAACATTTCTTTTCAAAATTAATGAAATGCATAAATGGAAGATATTGTTTTTGCGCGAGTCAGATAGTGGCCCTGAAGTAGAGAGTAGAGCAGATCTAAAGATAAAATCTCATATAAACAAGATTTTATTATTATTTTCACCATTTTATTTTCCTTTCAGCATTGTTCACATTGCAGCCGTCTTTTTTCCTGATAGGAGTAAGTTGAGAGAAGGCGCTGTACACCTGAGCTGACACCCCCTGGTTGCTCAGGGGAGTTAAGTGTATTTGACTCAGAGACTTGATCAAAGCCTGGCTGCTGGGCACCATGCCCTTACTGTAGTCTGCTTCTTACCTTCCATCTTGTTCATCTCTGTGGTGAAGCGGATGCCCAGAGCAGAGTACAGAAGACAAGACAGCTGTGGAGGGAAAATTTTGCTGAGAGCGAACTTGCGGCAGACTGTGGTTTAACTAAAGATTTAGACGTCGGAGAAAAAACTTACCAGAGGGTTGTGAAGAAACAACTGTTTAAATTTTCTGTATTTTTCCTCAGAGTCCGAAACTATGAACAAAAGATGAATTCCTGTGTTGAAGTAGCAAGCGCGCGTAGAAATGAATCAAGCTTCTTCAGGGTTTTAACAACCATCGTAAGACAATGAAAGCATAAACTTAATGGCACTAATATATCATAATGTTTATAATATATAACATTTATTTCTTAAGCTAAGATTAAAAAACTGTAGGTTGTCCTATATATAAAAAATATTTCAGGACATAGTTCTTACTTCATGAATGTACCTGTTAACCTCAACTAGAGAAAAAGTATTGAATTTCAGTCAGGTTCTCATTCACTGGTTAACACAGGACTCACACGTATCCATTGGAGGCTTTAACCGAATCGCTGCTCATTTACTTTGAATGGGGTAATGTCATGTGTTGCAGAACTGCATTGTGCATCTATTTTGTCAGCAGAAGATTAAAGTTCAGAACTCAAGTGCAGGCGCTAGCCAGTCAAATCGCATTAATGTGAAAGAGGAGGCAGAAGCAGCTGGTCTGGTTGTGGATTTCTTTCTCCCATGCACTTTTAGCATTGTATAGATAGCTAGCATGGCACGTTAACATGAAAGCCAGCTGTGTTGTGTGTCCCAAGCATGAAATTGTCGTTATGTAGAATTGCACTGACACCAAGCGTGATCTCAACCCATACGTGTGAGTCTCGTAGGGTTTGCAGGGTAAATTAAAAATATATTTTTTTGTCGATACTGTTGTTGGAGTAACCATGCTTTATAAAATGTCAAGCAAAAAAAATATGTTGGCGGCATTCTAGCGGCGTCCCCTGATAATCTGCATTCTAGGTGACCACTAACGCTGCCTCAAACCACGAGCCCGGCTCTGATTGCAGGTGCTGTGTTCAGGGTCAAATGTCCCTTGAAGAGACAAAAGAGAGAGCTTTACGAACTTCAAATGAATTTAATGGTCTATCAGGGTTTTGTATAAGTCTATTAACCTTTCACCTCCAGGCAATTATTAATTTCCCTATAGCATGTTTAATCAATGATATTGATTGCTCTTGTTAGGTCTGTATTAATTAGACTTGTCAAAAGCCATAATCCCAGTCACTGTGGTGCTGTGTCTGCCCAGGAGAGGTTATCATCAGGGATCAGAGCTGAATGTTAATGAGGGTGTATGGTCACAAAAGATAATACCTGTGTGTGTGTGTGTGTGTGTGTGTGTGTGTGTGTGAGGAAGAGGGTCATGTGGTTTTGTGTGTGTGTGTGTGGTTTGGAGGTACACTGTGGTTTGTGTGTGTGTGTGTTTGGAATGTTAATGATGTCACCACCTACTGCAGAGTACACTATTGTTCACAAACACAATACGTCTTCTAAATACGTTTCCTTTCTCATTTTTCATTTTTCTATTTTCTGAGCACGTGTGTACTCATGTGTATTAATCACAATGTGGTTGCACAAATTGGATCAAATGGTCTCCATGAGATAAACCATTACATAACTTATCATTAGGTCTTTACTTGTGACTGTATAATCAATACTTTTATATAGTGTGCACCACATGAGAACTTGTATATGAAAGGCATCGCTTGCACTGAAGAAATCCAAACTCTGCAGCCACCCCCAGCTCTACTGAGTGGTTTGGCTTCTTTAAGTTCATTCTTTAAAATGTGACTTCACAGTTTGATACATTTTCATCAGTCTCTTCACTGTTGTTTCCTGCAGCAGTAGCTGCTTCGGCAAAAAACATAGATTGTATATATGGATGGATGACACAATAGCTCCCAAAAAAGTGTCTCTCACAGTATTTCTTGCCACACTGACCAAGTGCTTATTTTCTTATTTAGTTATTTATTTGATACTATAAAACAGGGTGATATGTCATGAATGACTGATGAAACTGACTGGTATCCAGGATATTTTTGCTTCATTGCTGGATAATGGGTGGAAATGGGGCCGCGTCACCCTTTTGTACACAGTCGCTGGCAACAGGACGCCACCCACACGCCACCAAGGGTACACAGACAAATTTGGTTACCTCCTGCTTAGTAAAGCATAATTTTTTTGGTTAGAATTAGTTCAAGGTTCGCACAAGAGTAGGGATTCTGTCTGGAACGGCTATGGTTAATGTCAGTGAAGATTTATGGGAATAAACATATACACCTATATGAGTGTCTAGGACCATACAGTATGATAGTATACAGCCCCACATCTGCTGAACAGCTGGAGTTTTACCCTTTCGACGAGAGACATATTGACTGCATTCAGGTACAAAACAGTATACGCAGAGCAAAACGTGTACACACATTGATTTCTCAGTCATTTTACCATTAGTTATTGATTGAGGCAACAAAAACAACGAAACGGTCTCTTGCTGTCTTAAAAGGAATTAATCTTATAGGCTGAAAAATGATTTAATTCCTTAGTGTAAAATAACATAGCTGGTATTCTTGTAGTTTTATCAGTTTTATCTAATTCACATGGTCTCCAGCTGATATTAATAGGCTTCTGTTCCTGTATTGGAATATCTTGGGTGAGAACCATTTCATCTTAAGGCTTTGCTCCTGCAAGGCTCTTTGTTCTCATACAGCCAGACAAATCCCTCTCTGCCTCGCACACATACACAAAAAATTACACAAACATGACTGATACCTGATCAGGTGCGGGGCTCTAAAATCGGCCCTCGCCATCCATCATACTTTATCGTGCATCACACATAATGCCCCTTACAACGAACAGAGAGAGACGGAGAGAAGGAGGGACATTCTGAGGGAGCCCAGGAGGGAGGCAGAGTATTAAAAACAGCAGGGGGGAGGGGGGGGAAGAAGAAAAAAAAAAGAAGTGAGGGGGAGGAAAAAAAAGCATCAACCTTTTCTAATCAATATCCATTTCCCGCAGCTGTCATGTTGTTGTGAGAGTGGCTGTTGCATTACCAAACAGAGAGCGTCTGATCCTAAATAAAATATCACCTTCATTCCAAACCATCACATTCATCTTCATTTAACAAACACTCAGCTTTTGGCAATGCCTTTTATGCACCCTCTTTGCCATAGTCAGAATGAATATGTCAGAATGACAGCGCCTGGCACCTGCATACAGGAACATTTCTCCACTGAAAGCCTCCCCACTGTTAGCGTTATTGTTGCACTGCAACAATTCAGACGGCTGATCCCAATAGGGCTGAATTGCAACGTGCAATTGAATAAACAGTTTATGACTCATGAGTTTATGACTGGTAGATTACAAGAGGCGGATTTTTAGAATACACGTCGACTATGATGTCAATCCAAAGCAGAACGAGAAAAGAGGTGAATCTCTTTTAACACAGTGCTTTCCTGAAAGTATGAGTAGCTATGCTGTCATCACATTAAACAAAATGCAAATGTTTAAGACACAAAAATGGGTTTTAGTTTGTTTTTATGTGCTGTGATGATGCTCAATCAGCTTAATAATCAGTTTGTGCATACAGCATCGCATGTGTCTGTTTGTGCATATCCATTTTTTAAAACACGACTAGACTGACAGCTGACCTTATCAGCAGAAAGCAGGACCTAATTTGCGCGATGATAAGTCTGATAAAAACGTGAACGCACAAATTGTCTCTCTGTCTTTTCATCCCTCATGTGTTATTTTTCCTCTTTTCCCGTCCTCTCTTCCCCCTCTCAGTATCTGTGGGTCATGAGTCTACGGACGGCATTAAGCAAATCATCTGACTGTGTATCAGATGAAGAAAAGCGTAATGCCATGTCTGATGCACTGCTCATTTCTGGGATTCTCATGGCTCACCCTCAATGGACTCTTAGTTTTCTGGCTGTGTGAGAAAAGGAGAGGAATGACTCTTGTACTGATTTGCACTGGTTTGCCTCTGTCAGTGTATGATAAAAATACACATTTTTTCCCCTCCATTTTGGCCCACAGACGGTACTGGGTACATTTTCTTAGAGAGATAAATGACCTTGCATTTAAGTGTGGAGACAAACAGAGCTTTGAGAGAGAAATGATGCGAGTCTGCTCAGACAGAGTCAGTGGCTGTTTACCTCCAACTAACTCTTAAAGACAAAATGTTTCAGAGAATATTGAAACCAAGGGAAATCCACAATTTTATCCAAGGTAATGGTAATTTTGGTCGCCTTTTATAATTACATCACATGCACTTTAGCTGTAGCGTTGCCCGTTTCTGCAATAACTTCTGGGGCGAAGGATGTATGATGAAGGAAACAGTTATAAAGTCGGCTGTTTTTTCCTGTCACTGTTTGCATCAATCACTAATGATGATTATTTGCGAGGATTGGTTGTGTTAAAACATTGAATATAAGTAACAGCCCAGACTCAAGATTGTGTTTGTCCTGGTCCTCACCAGATGTTGGCTGTGATGCACAGTGTAGTTTGCCAACTGTAGTAGGGGCTCAGCTGTTGTCTTGTCATTTACAGAGGACATGAGATCATTGGCAAAAAAGACTTGAAAGTGCTTATGTGGATGTTTTGTTTTCCAGTTTGAATTTGTGGACATAATCCGGAAAACGAGATGGCGAGGAAAAGAACCTTGTGTGGAGAAAGTCCTCTGTCATCTCATTTGTCTGTCTCTGCCCCCTCCTCCTCTCTCATGGCATCCCATCGCTCTGTGCTCTGATCTGTGGAGCCATTACACAAGGCTGATCCTCAGAGCCGCATCTCCACTTCAAACACTGAGGCAAATGACCCGCTACAGTACGGGAGGGTAGCACACGGGATTAGATGCTTGCAGACAGACACCCACTTACACACACACACACACACACACACACACACACACACACACACACACACACACACACACACACACACACACACACACACACACGTTATATCTGTGCTTGGGATGTCTTAACTCGTCCTTTGGGTTGGCCTGAGATGTCATCTCCTCCAGAAGCCGCTAACTGTCCATTTCAGCCTCTAACCCTGCCTGGGGCCAGCGCCTTACAGCAGAGTACTAATGATCTCTGTGCTTCAGTCTGTCTCTCCTTGTCGTTCCGTCCCCAATCCCTATATCTACCTCAGTTATTGCACCCCATCTCCGTTTTTTATTGGATCTCTTTTTTAACCACGCCTGTCAGTACCTGCACTGGTTTAGTATTCTTGATTGTGCGCACGCCCGTAATTGTGCCCACGGCCGTGTATTTGCAGCTGAGCATATCTCTGTAAACTCAGTGTCCATTAACGTTGTGTTTACTGTCTCTGTATCATTAAAAACTCCAGACATGTGTCCTAGTAAAAGACTGGGACATAAACTGAAGTGAATGGGCACGGTCAGACTCACATTATTCTCTGTTCTACTTCCATGGCTGCCTGGGAGCCTAAAAGCCTTCATAAATTACACTGTTATTTGGGTCAAACCTCTGTTAGTAAGCATGTGTCTCTGATGTAGAGCCTCTACTGCCTCCCCTCAGCTCTGTGTCTGTACTTTACACTGTACGTGGGCACATAGCCATACACGTGCACAAACAAAATGCTCAATTAACACTCATTCATATCACACATATGACGTTAAGAGGTGACGTAAAGATATAATCCGATTTTTGTTTTTCTTCCATTTTTATGTGATTAAACCACAAGTAGAGTTTAAATCAGCACTGGCACACACGGTTTTAGTAACATCTTGTGTGGTCAAACAACAGCCATCAGTGTGTGTGGGTGCTCACATGTGGTTATGGATAGTGTGTGTCTGTGTGTGCATGCACATGTGTGCTTGTGTTGGTGTGCCTTCAAAGTTGCTGTTACTTTTCCATGAAATCTTACAAACCACGTTATTGTGGTTTTACTCTACTAAAACCAACCAACTGTTTTTTCACTTTAACTTATAATCTGTTCGTCCTGCCGGTTTTCCCAGTCTCCTCTCAGTGTTTATTTTATTGAGTTCTCCCCGAGAGGTCTTAAATACTGTGTTTGTGCATATGTTTGCTCTGCATAATGTTTGGGTTTTTATAAATTCTTAGTGCTAAATACATAAAACATTAGTTTTTCAGGTGTTTAGTCATAAATCAAAGAATAAATATTGACAAGTGCCTCAGATGGTCTTTTCTAGAAATGCATGTGAAGAACCTTATGTCTTCGATAGGATCTTGACCCTTGACCACAAAATAGAAATAGAAAAGAAAGTGTCATCAACCTCAACTCATTGACCAGTCTGTCGATTCTCCTTTTTTTGTCGTCCTCGTAAATCTTTTGTTAGTCACAGGAAAGTCAGTGATGGCTACTTGTTCTTATGTGAGGGTTTTTTACTGCAGACATGCCCACCTGTCAATGGCAGCCATTGCGTAAATGACAAACTGCCTGGAGGAAGCGGAGGCGTGGCTCCCCGAAGGGCATTAGAGTAGAGTAAAGGTGGTCTTTTAATCGTTCGAAGAAATCCAGCATGTGCCTGTTATGTAATTCGAGGATCATCTCAGTCCCTCATTTCTTTCAACAATCTAAGTTCCAGACATAGCCAGAATAAAACCACAATATGGATGATCTTCAAGTTTTTAACCCACAGTGGCAGTTTCTCTCAGTATAATGATGCTCTAGTGAGACCGTCCTTTTTCATGTCACTCCAACCCACCACTAAAATGTTCTGTGCTTTCCATTCAAAACCCTGGAAAAAACATCAGCCATTATCTTTGGAATATGGTGTGATAGTGTCCTGCCAAACCTTTTCTCCTGAGGTTTCATAGCTTTGATAAAGAAATGGGGCTTTCTCTCAAAGATAATAATGGTTCATATGGTTTTTGGCGAAGAAATTCTAATGGGTATCCTTTTATTTTGTTTTAAACATGGAGTACAAATAGGTGGTGAAGTTTTTAGATTTTTTTTGCTACGGATACATTTTTATGATGTTGTAAGTTAATTAAAAAACAAATAATTCCCACTGATATTTTTACATCACCAATCACACAGTTTTTTGGCTCTGTCTCAGGAACAGATTTTAACACTGTTGTCATAGTGTTTGAGTGTGTACTTGTGCTTATATGAGGACATTTTGAGAATAGACTTTATGGAGGGAGGACATTTTTAGAAGGTCTGAATGAGTGTTTTAAGGGGCACAGGTATGCAGGGAATGTGAATGTTAAACACTGAACGTCCCTTTTTGGTTAAAATCCCACCATAGAAGGAAGGAATCAATAAAAAGCTAAATAAGATAATTAAATAAGAGAAGGTTCAAAAGACCACAGCCACAGGTGAGACAACGGGAGCTTCACTTCTTATAAATACTCTCCATACCTCCAAGGACTCTCCCCAGCTGTTAAATTAAAAATGTTGAGGCATGTTAATATGAATATTTATAATAAATAACAGCAATAATAATAGTAACACAAATTTCCTAACAGGAGAGGTATATTTAAGATAAGTGTTAATCACACACGCACACAATCACAATCGCTCACACTATGGGTGAGTAAAGATCTTAGGGATGAAGTGCTTGTGAATATTAAAGAACACACAAATTATTAAAGAACACAAACAACACAAGTGCATTTTTATATATAAGTACTATAAACATAAGTGCTGGTGCATGTGCATTAAGTTGTTATGGACTCATGGTTAGGGTTAGGCTGGGGGGTTAGGGAATGCATTATGCCAATGAGTGTTCTCACCAAGATCGGTATGTGTGTGTGTGTGCGTGTGTGTGTGGCTGGTAGTGGGAGGCATATTTCTAAAAACTATATAAATACAAAAATAGCTGTCTTATTTATTATAATAAAACAGTTATTCTACTGTCTAACAAAAGCATATTGTATTTTATAGACTGCGTATGTATTTATATACCCAACACTCCCACACGTACGTTGGTGTTGTGAATGCAACCCTGTGGCTTTGTGTCCTCCTTAGAGGAGAAATAAAGCAATAGTTAAGTACTGTGGCAAATGAAGAAGAGAAAGAACAGGATGATGAAAGGAGTGTGAGTATGGAAAGCGATGCGTAGAATACAACCATATTGTTTAGATGCTTTGATGTTGCAGAAAACTGTGCAGATGAGAACCACAGAAACATCTATTTTCCCCAACCCGAGACATTACAGAGCACATTTCTGATGAGCTACATAATGTACATGGTTAGTCGCAGGCACCTACTCTTGGTTTAGAAAGCATTTCCCATGTTTCCAGCGGCACTAGAGCCGCCTGGCCTCGGCGCATGGAGGGGGCTGCTGTGGTTCCTTGACTCTCCCCTGAAACATCAAAGCTTGATTGATGGCACTTGAAGAGCTGGGTTTGATTACACAGGAAAGAAGACACACATAAACACATAGCACGTACAAAGGAACACTCATGTCTCTCCATCATACAGCATGTACACATGTACACACACAGGCTACAGGCGACGGCAAATCATGCAATCTTCTGCAATCAGCTGTCACACCGGGTTCAAAATGGGTCCTGTATATAATTGCATAGGAAGACATTAGCTAAATTATTACTCTTTAACACAGTAAAGAAAAGGCTTCTATTCAAACTATCTCTTCATATGACTCACTGAGCCTTGTGAAGCTGTTCAGCCAGTGTGTTTCTCTGTGTGTAATTTATAGTCCAGCAGATGTGGCTATCCTACGATTGCTCTAAATTTTTCTCCATCAATAGCAGACTTGACTGAGAGTGAGTTTGTCTTTGGTCAGAGTCCCTCTTGAGTCATGCAATAGCAGTTCAGCATGTCATGTCTGCCAAGCATTAAACTGTGATTTCCACATCTGTAAGGGATTATGTGGTCAATATTATCTCAGTCCCTCCTAAACTTTTTCTTCACCTTTTTTTCCCCCCAGTCCCAAAACACTATTTGTTCTCCTCTCTCTCTCTCCGTCTGTTCATACTCTCGTCACTCTCTGCTCCATTTTCAAATGTATTACTGATTCTAGCTGGTGACTGCTGTCCATTACAGGCAGTGTCTGTGCTTTTTCACTTTGGCTGGTTACATATTTGACTTGGGACGACAACATTTAGAAATATTACTTTTTTTAGCTCCACTGGTGCCCAAAATTATGAATGGATTATGAGACAATGGGCCCCTGGACACAGCCGGTTATCAGTCATTATCTTGTTAGATTTATTTCTCATTCCTTCAGTAACTGCAGTGTCACTTTTATTTCAAATTCAAACTTGGGAGGGGGGGGGGGGCTGTTTGAATTCTTCATTTTTAATTAATTAATTCTTAATTCTTAGACTTAATTCTTAGTCTCTATCTCCATAGTTTGCCTCACAATCCAACAGAGGGCGCTCACTATCAGCTTGATCTATTGCATGTCTTCTTGACCGATCAGTAAAGTAAGAATACATTTGAACAAATTGCGTCGCTTGTCGAGTTCGTTCCAACTTGATTTTTGGAATAAGTACAGCGCAGAGTGCACTAATGTATTATAATGAGAGTAGGGATGTGCATCTCCACCACTGAAGCCAATGTGATAAACGTCTAAATGCATTTCCAATGATCTCATACATTAAATATACAGATGAAGCGACTGCTAATACTACACAATATGATTCCACCTTATCACGATGCAGTGTGATCAACACTGTTTAAAATATACAATATGGGATATAAATTGGGATATAAAGTGGCAGTTTATTTCACATTTGCAATAGTAAAGGAAAAAAATTGGAAAAAGGAAATTTTGGATTGGATCTGGTCCCTGATCCTTTTGTACATCGGACCTGCAACCGTTAGGTCAATTTATTATTTCATCTATACAACAAAAGGCATCCAACAGTTTATTTCAAGAAATTCACTTGATTTAACCCTGACTTGAGTCGTACAGATCAAATAAAAACTCCACACTAAAATAAATTCCAAAATATTTATATCCGCTTGATAGTAAAATAAATTACAAACTCTTTCCACCCACAATCTGACCCAGATGTTTTATCTCTACTGTTATTTTACCATTCCTCTACCATTTATCTATCATCTGCCCCTATAAAAAAGCTGCATGGATCAAATCACACCTCTGCAAACATCCATTTTCCAGATCCACAGCAAACACAACATACACACACACACACACACACACAAACACACACACACACAGAGAGACCCAGCCGTACACCAAGGGTGGCGTCTCATTCCTGTGGCTGATGAGAGCAGGCATGATGGGAGTGAGGCATGTAATGTGATTTATAGAGACTGGCTCACTTTTCAAATTCAATCAGGAACTTTGATTACTGATGAAAATTTGAGACAGGAAATCGCTTTGATAGCAAACTAAAACCTCATGAGACAGAAGAGGACTGATGTGCATGTGTAAGTGTGTGCGGACTCGGAAACACTGAGCCTGTCTGGACTTGGCCATATTTGATTAGCAAGGACACGCAATGCAATCAAGAGCGACAAAGCAGGAACTCCAGCAAATTTAACCAATGACTGATGAAATTTTACCTCTGGTTGAGATTTTATCGACTTCTCTCCGTTTGTCTCCTATTTAATACTCGCACTGCTCACTCACTTACCCATGAGCATCAGTTTGGCTCCCACAAGCATTACATACACACGGAAGTAACAGTCACACATCTGTGAGCAAACACACTTAAACACACACACACATGTACACACATGGCTAACCCCTGCAGAGGTCACGGTGGCAGTTTGCTCTCTTGTGTTATTTTAATGTCTGCTGTTGCACATGAGGGGACACTCAAACCCACACCTGACAGCATGACGGAGGGGCCCAATTACCAATCCCACGGGAGTGTGAATGTGTGTGTGTGACAGAGAGAGAGCGGAGAGCAGAGGAACAGAGGGAACGTTGGAGAAAGTGTGAGAGAGTGCTTGTGCATGTATGTGATACAAACATGACAGGCTCATCAGTCACCAATGGCCTTTTAAAGTGTTCTCCATAGGGACTCCTGACCTTTTCACGTGATGCCAATAGCAGCTGCATGATGAATCAATCGCCTAAGCCTTTGGCTCTCTGTCGCCTCCATGTTATCAAGAGGAAATACGTGAGATGACATTCTCCCTGTTGAGACACCTGGAGACAAAAGCCCAAAGTTATGGATTGGCCTTTAATAGTGAAGCGAGACCCAGTGGTGGTAGCAGTGGGACAGAAAGAGGCAATGGACCTCAAAAAGAGTGCTGCATGTGGAGAAAATCTTCGGATGGATGGATGGATGGATGGATGGATGGATGGATGGATGGATGGATGGAGGTAGGGGAAATTAGAAAGAGGGAGATAATGGGGTATTCGAGGTCAGAGGACTAGCCACAACGTCTGTCTGCACAGGATTGATAGAAAAGGGGAGAAGAAAAAAAAAATGGGGGTCTAAAGGCCAGCAGAAAGATAAAGAGGAGGCCGGTGGGAGGAGATAGATACTGTGGAAATGGAGAACAGCCCTGAGTTGTGTGTGTGTTTGTGTGTGAGAAAGAAAGAAACGGAGGGAGCGGTAGAGAGCGATAGGGGAATATGGAACCTAATATGATGGGCTAAATGAGGTGTAATGGCAGTAACATAGAGTGACAGCAACTGGGCCAGTGCATTAAGGGGTTAACCAAGGCCAGGAGTCATTGACCTTCCCTCTCCCCAGAGACAGAATTATCTCTTGATAAGGAACATATACACACACACACACACACACACACACACACACACACACACACACACACACACACACACTAATGATGAAAATGTGGTTTCAGGCTGGCCATATTTTGCCATTCAAGAATGTCATGATAGGAATTTCCCCACCACCAGCCAGCATCGAGGCCGAGCTGAAGACAAATGAGACTACGCTTGAATTTTCCAATCAGTCACTGGTTTTCTGCAACACTGGTCAGATGCTCACCAAAACAAAAATAGCTGACTTCAGGCTTTGTTACACGCGGCATTAAAAAAATTGCGCTTTTAATTTTAAAACATAATATTCTAACCCAAGTCCCAGCGTAATTCTACTGTGGAATTATGCAGGGAAATACATTTACTTCTTATGTGTATGTGTGTGAGAGAGATCGAAAGAAAGAGGCGCAGAGAATGTGTGAGGAGAAAAGGACACTGCAGGCGTCAGGTGAGAAATTAGAAATATTAGCATATTTATTACAGCGACATGAAAGACATTAGAATGCCTACACCCTTTACAACAAGCAACGCAGAGGAGACTGGCATGGGGACAAGTAAGCACTGTACGGTGGCCAAAGAAAGAGAGAGGGCAGTAGAGAAAGAGACAGAGAGCCGAGAGTCCCAAATGAGAATCACTCATGAACATTGACACTACAGGCCTGGTGGGCAAATGGAGGACACATGTCGTATTGCAGATCAAGCAAAACAACCCACATATTTATAGGGTGAACAGTGGCACAAACCTGGGATTTTGAGTGTGTGGGTCTGACTTTTGTATTCTCAATTTTTCTGAATGGGAAGTGTTGAACAAGCTTGAAAAAAAGAAAACACGATTAACTGATTTTCTTTGCCGATACTTTATCTCTTTCTAACCTTGACTTTGTATGAGGAATTTTGTACATCAACACAATTAAGCAAATGAAAGAAATGTAAGCCAATCACAATTATCACTGATTATATTGTTACTCAAATAAATAAGGACAATATTGCCATTTTCTCTTTCAACTTGACTGGTGAACAGCTTTTAGATTTATTATATTTCAGTACAAAATGACTTTCATCTGCGTAGAGAGTGAAGGTGCAGTTGGAGGGTGTCTCAATGGGGGGTTATGGGATGTTATGAAACTAGGGTGTTGATGTGAGGTCATCTTAAGAACACAGATAAATACTACCTGGACATACACTTTACTCTTAATATCAGCTCAGTAAATAAGGCATCTAAAAGGCCAGCGGTCAAGGGTAGCCCGCTAGAGTGGAATCATAGAGTTAGCAAGAGTAGAATGAACAGTTTCAGATGGTCTGGATTGTACATTTGTCTGTGATTTATGATACAAAACAGCAAAGAGGTTTGGCAGGAAGATTTTGATCTTTGAATTAGGTGATTTTAGCTGTAAATGTATCTGTACGCTTTTTATATTCAAACACATTTTCCATGCTAGTAGAGGTGAAAGTTTTGTCCATTTTTCTCTCTCTTGATAGGTCTCTGCCCTTAGTTGCATTTGCTTGGCCTGTCAAGCTTTCCATTCTCACACAACACATGAAATAAACACTGATTATGGTGACAGATTTACCATAACAATTTTAGACGATAACAGCTCATTTTCAACTGAAATGACTGTTGCTAGCACATTTGACCTAACTACTTAAGCTCAGCTATCCTTTCATTCATATTTCCAACTTAAATATGCACTTGATGGTTGGTTTTATACAGGATATTTTACTGAAAGATTGAGACTAAAGCTGCATGTCCTTGGAAATATGTTAATATCCTCACCAACTGACAATCCACATAGAGAAAATGGAAATAAAAACTGCATTGTACTTGAAGTACGGTGTAATTACTTATTCTAATAATGGGTTTCTCTCCTGCTAACCCTCTCTCATCCAGAACTGGATCCAACCAAGTGCAGAAATAGAACATAGTAGACGTGCTACGTTCTTCTTTTTTACATAATGTATAACCCCATAAACTATTGTAGACCTACAAGGTTGCTGCTTCTTGACCTTGGGAGTATTGCTTGGGTACTACTGTAGATAGTCAGCCAGTTAGCCAAACAGCCGACAATTGTAGGTTATGTAAGAAAAACATACAGTTAAATTGATTTCCTATATATTTTGGGAAAGGCTAAAAATGAAGTCTTTTAAAATGCTTGTACTCTGACCACAACTCCATTCACACCACTTCCGCTTGTAAAGTAATGCAAAGCTTGACAGGTCTGCTATGCCTAGGTTGGGTACAGTTCTTAAACTAAAGTTAATCAAATCACTGTTTTGGGGGAGGGGGTTTCATGAATATTCAATTTGTGCCGAAATCTCATCTGAGGATTTATCTCAACCTCACTCCGCCCCTTTCCTCCTCACCCAACCAAGCATTTTCAAACATTATGCTGTATGCGAAGGAAACGTACATGTTATTACTGTTTGAGGTGGGGTATGCCAGTGTATCAATAAAAAGAGTACATTCTACTCATTCTAACGCTATGGAAGAAACTGCAGTCACTGTCACCTGTCAATCAAAGCTGAAGCTTCGCACCATGCTACATTCCTTTGTTCAGACCAACAAATAACCTCCCTTCGCTTTTCTCCCGTACGACCTGCCACTGAACAAGTACTTCAGAAATCTCTTTTTCACAATAAAAGTACATCATAGTTCATCATCATCATCATCATCATTGTTATCATTACAAACATTATAACATTGGAAATCAACACTGTACATATTTTACACTATGATACAATCATATATACTGTACTTTTATGTCACTGTTGGTCCTATAGAGTACCACATATATTAAAAATGGGTTTGGGATTACACTCAAAGCAGGTTCAGTGCCATTAATGCAGTGAAGACAAAACGGGTCCCATCATATCTAACCTTGTAATTAACGTGATAAGTAGCTGCTTCCTTCTGCAAGGGAAAAAACATCAAACCAATTTATTTCCTTTTTTGCTGTAAACATTGTGATTTGTAAAATTGACTTAAGGGTGTTGGTTTGAAACAAGGGATGCTTTAAATAGGTTGACCTGACTGATAACAATAATTTGAGATGATACAAGACACACAAATCGAGATTTTTTAAAAGTAAGTTTTACCCTCTATAGTGGCTCCACTGAAAATTATCACTGTATATATTCCATCTTGCTTAAAATGTTTCAGTGCTCTTTTTTATCTGTCAAACTACTTGGGACAAAATACTGTAAATCGTGATTGGTCTTGTGATTGGTGCAACCATCGAGCCATTGGAGCTGTTGTAAAGGAAAGAGAATAGGGAGAATGTTGGTATGTTGCCCAGATGGACATCTCAATGTTACTTTACTGTACATGGCACAACACTGGAAAAACAAGTTACACGTTCTTAACAGTGTCAACTCTATCATGACCTTTGTGTCACCTTTGCTCTCCACAAAACACCATATATTTCTTCACACACCTGAAACATGGGAAGGCAAACTCTTAGGCTGAAATATCCCGAGCAACATCATACTGTGCGGACTGAACAGACAATGTTGTTTGGAATAGACAGTTATGGAAGAGTGGGAAAAAAATGTTCTCTGTGCTGTCTTCACCTTAAGCGGTTCCTGCTCTGACTTTGCACTGAGTTACATCATAAGTGCAAGCAGACAAGCAAACGTGCTCTGGGTCTAGTTGCTATGGAAGTGAGTCTGAGAGCAGTCGCCAGGGAAGCCCTTGTCCTGGTCAAATACTTTAATACTTCCGTCCTACATGAACTAGCAAAATCTACATCTCTCTCTATCTCTAAAGGTCCTTTTTTCGTCCCCCTCACCCCCTCACACATTCATGCCATTCAGAATCTCGGTTCATTCACTGGCGTTCTATGTACAGAGAGCATTGGAAGGGGCCATACATATACCAGGTAATAACTCCTATTAAGGTTGAGTGATATAAACCTCACCACCAATACAAACGTTAGGTCCATCTCTACGGTTGTGGGACACACAGCCCATATAAACATATATCTACACATATACATATCTTCTGACCCAGTTTAAACTCTTCATGGTGAAAACTCAAAACAAACAAAATGACAGTAAAAAACAACTGTACACCTCACAGACAGTGATAATTATATTCTAATTTGTTTTTGTCATTTCTTTTGTTAAAAATCTTGTTTTTTTAACTTTTCTTGAGCTTTTATGATGTGAAATGATCTGGGATGCTCTACATGTTGTCGTGTCTCTCAGTTGCTCCGTAATGGTGGCTGTGTTGCTGGGACTCTTGAGTGCTAAAGCTGGTAGTGCCCATCGAGGATGGGAAGAATGGTGAAAACTGCGAGAAGGTGATGGAGTCAAGCGTCCATGTTGTCTCCATCTCGGTGTGTCTCAAAATCAATGGAGGCCCAAGCACAGAGCATCCATTGCAACTCCATTTCAGGGGGTGTGAAACTCGTCACAGGAGCATCCATTTTGGCTCTGTCTCATTGTGTTTATGTGGACACTGTTATACTTGGACGTGCGCCCCCTGGGTCTGCAGACTCTGGACAGTGGATAAAATCTTCTTCTGGTGGCCAGCCAGAGTCACGCCCATCTTAGCCAATTCACTACGAGGAAGACACAAAAAAAAGGGTTTATTTTTATATTCTTAGCGAAATTCCCCTACAATGTCCTTCAAAGGCAGTACAATTCTTTTGTCTAAGATACTTGTGCAAATCCTTCAATTCTAAATGACACTCAAGTGGAATATAATAACATCTTTTACTGGCAATCTTGACCTTTTCAGTGTTTGATTTAACAAGGATGAGACTCAAGCCGCCTGTACCTGACACTGATGTAGAGGATTGAGTCCAAGCTGACGTATCCAGCACTGGAAAAGTTCTCCTTATACTGGCCCATCTTGATGGCCTCCAACCACTCATCCACTGTGTTTACGCTGAACTCTGGGGTGGACAGGTCCTCCCTGCTGGAATACAAAGCCACACTCACGTCTCAATCACGTTTCAGCCTGTTGAGAGGCTGAATAACAGCTTCCGACTTGTGCTGATGTCAGTCATTTGTCCTTGGAACTGTTATTAAATCTGAGTGTTGTTCGAGTTTTCACAATAATAAAAAAACATGAATTGTCAGGAAAAAACTTGAGTAGACGGTTAATACTTATTCATGCTGCTGGTTGTGGATTTGGACAGAATGGTTTGAATTCTCCTACAGCCGCAGCATGACAGACTCAAAACCACAATAAAAAAAATAAGAATAAACCCTAAACTTTAAACCTACCCATTAGTGGGTAAGTATGATTAATGACCTCTCCCACGTCCCCCCTTTTGCTTGCTTCCTTTTGTTAGAAATTGTTATAAATGATCTCTGTGTTTATTCATTTTCACGCTGAAACTTAGTTCTGTGCATACACAGAACTAATTACATCTGCATTATATGAAATATGCTCTTACATACAGTGTTGTTTGTGCTTTATTTAGAGCCCTATATGTCTACAAGTCTTGTGTATGATAAACTTCTTCCTTGTCACATTATTAATTCTGCTGATAGGTTTCCTGTTTAAAGTGTCTTCAGTTGCCTCTTAAGCTGACAGAAATATCTTCTGTTTTCTGGCCTGTTTTAGGACCTCGGCCTGGAATGTAAAATGTAAATGTGAAAATAATGATAGTCTGGATGTAAAACAGTAATACAGCTTGGGAGGCACGGTGTCGAAACTGAATGTTAGACTTTGGATATGCCAAGCCACAAACCTATATTTATATCTTTTCACTGACAAAAAAAAGATAACAATGTGATTTTACCTAAAAAATTGCAACCGACAAAGAAGATTTACAGTGTAGATGTAAGGCAGTGATCTCGTCTTCAATGCATGTCTCATCCTACAGTCTAACCAGTCCATCTCAAGCCTATATGCATGTGTCAGCTTTCAGATTTATAGCTTTCTCCCACTGACCATTCTGAGCTGTTGGCCAGCTCCCTGAGGCTGGCAGGGTTTCTGATGAGCTTGTCGAGGATTGTGACAATCTGTCCAAACTTTGGCCTGTCGCTCCGTCCCTTCTCCCAGCAGTCCAACATGAGCTGGTGCAGCACCACAGGACAATCCATTGGAGCGGGAAGACGGTAGCCCTCATCTATTGCTTTGATAACCTATTGGGAGATAGAGGCGGATATTAAGGTCTGTAAACAATAAATGAATGAGAAATAAAAATGTCCAGGAAAATTGATTATCATATTTTAATTGAATTTAGTTGTATTTGTAACGTCAGATTATAACATGTATGGTCTCAAGGCCGTTCACGTAGTATGATCGAGATCTAACAATAATATACAGAGAGAAAGCCAACAGTTGAGGTATGAGGGAAAATACGTTGTTAATGCTGAAGCTGAGACATGAGGCATGTGTTTGTGACTCACATCCTGGTTGGACATCTCCCAGTAGGGTCTCTCTCCATATGAGATCACCTCCCACATGACGATACCGTAACTCCACACATCGCTGGCCGAGGTGAACTTCCTGTACGCTATAGCCTCTGGAGCCGTCCATCTGATGGGGATCTTCCCTCCCTGTAAACGGTTCACATCACAGTTGGCACATTGTTGGCATGCTGATTATGAACTTGATGTTTTACCCTGTTGGTAATAGTGTAAATATTTAAAGGTTGTTTTATATTGCTATTTTTCTCGCCAAGTGTTAGTTAGTTAGATCTGACAAAGCAGATTACAAGATTGTGCCCACCAGGACGCCTGGTGCCATAACCGAGAAGGTGAGATTATACACCACCTTGACAACAGCACTCCTCTCTGATGTACCCACAACATAAGGTGACTTTTGCCTCTGTGTTTATTTTCGCACACTTGAATTTCTTTTGACGTCAATCTCCTTTTTTTTCTTCCACGCAGCTTCTGCCTTTGTTGTTGATGCACAGATCAAAAGGATTCCATAAAGCCCACTGTATAGACACAATGGGCAGTGCAGTACCGCCGCTCTCTCTCTCTCCCTCTCTTGTCTACTCACAGGCTGTACCTCTATAGGGCCCGCTTCAGCTTTTTAACATGCGGCAGCTGCCTCTGCACCACCTAGCATTCCCCATCTCTGCTCGGTCAAAGTCAAATAAAAGACAAAGCTGCCAAGTCACTCAGCACTGTACTTTTGTTTCCGCCGCCCCCTGTCCACCCCTACACCATCTTCTCTTTTCTCTTAACTGCTCTCTCTGGATCCTTACCCTACCCTCCCTTATTCTCTCTCTCGCTCTCAGCCTCCCTAGATCTCAGTCTTATTTGATATCCACTCCTTTCTCCTCGTCTCTTCCTCATCTCCACCTCGGCCTCTCCCCTTTCTCTCCCCCCTCCTCCTCCTTGCCTGCAGCTCTCCATCTAGGTCTCCTGACATCAGTCGGAGGCTGTGTGCGATTGCAATAGAGCAGTCAGCGGCTGATACACTCCTCCCAGGGCAATGCTAATGCCATATTAAAAATAACATCCCGACACTTCCTATGAATATGAATAATGCCATCTCCTTGTGGGCATTTTAGATGAGTTACTCCGCAGTGGTTTAAGTCACTGACGTTTGAATTTGTTCATTCTCTCGGAACTCTGTGAGAGGATGGTGATGCTATCAAAGACTTCTTCGGTACGACTATACTGCACAGACACACAACTGTAAAAAACTACCTTATACCTTTGTCGAGTCATTAATGAAACATTTTCTACTTATAAAAATAGGGCGTTCATATCTTGGGTTCATATCTGTTGTAGTTGAAACTTGACAAGTTGAATGAATGTCAGGCTTCCTTTGGTAGTTGCACTTTGACATACTGTATCTTTAAATGACCTTAACTCAGTGATCCACTTAACTGACTTAACTAACTAACTTTGTTCTATACGCCATGACATCCTTACTGCTATTGTAGGTATTTACAATATGCAGAGTTTTTATTCCGTCATTTATTACCATACACTATTACCATTATTTATCCATGTGTATATATTATTTTTTTATTGAAATGGACTGTCATAACAGAGACAGTGTTGTAGTACAACATGAATTGTTCGATTTAATGTCGAAATGAGCATGGATGATGATCAGCTGTCATCTCAGGGGTCGGGCCTGCTCGCTGCCAACATGACAGGTTGGTATAACCGAGTGGCAAGTGGATCCTCCATAAGCATTATAGTAGTAAATCAACAATATATTTAAATATCTAGATGATTAGTTTTTCACCTGAATAAACTCCAACAAACGAGAACCTATTTCGCTCTCTAGACTGTGTACAGGTCAAACTGCAACTGCGTGCTTGTGCACCTGCTTTACCTCCACAGATGGAATCTATTCTGCAGGAAACACTGCATGACTAATATGACACCAATTTTCATAGGTATATTTCTTTTACTGCTACTGGCTGTTTTCGAGCCCCCATTGGACTGGGTCTCTTAATTTAAAGAACTTAATTTATGCACATATGGTTTTCATTCGGGTTCAGGCACAGTAATGTAGAGGTCAATTTGGTATCTGTAATCAGAGACAATGCGACAGAAGCAGCCTGTGACAAAGTGTCTTACCCTTGTAGTGTAGGCAGCCTCTGGGTCGTCCTCCAGAACCCGACTCAGGCCAAAGTCCGACACCTTACACACCAGGTTGCTGTTGACCAGGATGTTTCGAGCTGCCAGGTCTCTGTGAACGTAGCTCATGTCTGACAGGTACTTCATACCGGAGGCGATACCGCGCAGCATGCCGACCAGCTGGATCACCGTGAACTGGCCGTCATGTTTCTGTAGAGAGACAAGGAGAAAGATGAATTAATACAGAGTGCACAGTGTAAATGCTGACATGAAGCTGCAGTATGGGTGGCATGGTGATTAGTGCCAGGTCCTTCAGCAACCGCAGCTGGAGTGGAAAGTTCAAGCCAGGACTCAAGTGCCTGCGATGGCAGGAGTCCATGCCTCTTAAGACTCCCTGAGCAGGAGTCTGAATCCCTTCCAGCCCCTGCTAACTCTGCACTTTGACCTCTCTCTGGAGGGTGGCGAGCAAAAGATGAATTTGTCCTTCTAGGGATCATTCGCGGATCACAAAAAAATCCTGCTAGCAGAGGATTGTATGTGACAGAGACAGAACTCTCCTCTCTAACTCTGACCATGTGCCCAAGCAGCGCTCACTGGATTTCAGATTTGAGCTGTCTTTGGCAAAGAGCAGGGCCTGTTGATCGATGGTAGTCCAACTCACCTTCTCCTGCCAATTATTTCTGCCCTGGGCCAATGGTCCCCATTGAAATGTTATCACTCACCTTCTCTTCTTTATATCATCTCTCCTTCTCTCTGTCTCTTTGTTCTCTCCATCTCTCTCCTCAATCTCTGTCTCAGACAGAGAGAACTCTGTATTACTTTGATTCACTCTCCATCTATCTATCTATCTCCCTTCATCTTTCTGCATCTGTGCGGCCCCTGCACTCCCCTTCCTCTATCGTTCTTTTGCTGTCTCTCCCTCGGCAGCTGTGGAGTAAGTTAATTAGCCGGTGGTTTTGTGAGATGCTGATTGATTGGACTGTCTAACAAACCTACAGACTTCCTCTATCAATCTGCCCACCACACCGCCTTGCCAGGAAGAAGGAGAGAGGGTGGGCAGGCCAGGGGAAGAGACAAATGTGGGGCAGAGAGGTTTGATATAGAGACAAATGAGAAAATTAGGATTTTTTTGGGCAAATTTTTGGCATATTAGCAAACTTATTCCCTCAAAACTGAGGTGGAAAAGATAGAAAGGTTAGATAAAGACAGTGACAGGGAGACTAAGAGAAGATTCTCCCTGACGGAGCAGTGGTTTTGTTATTTCTAAGGGAGAGCTGCTTGATAAATGGACGGCCTAATTAAAGACATATGGATGCCAGAAGCACGGATGAGCTGTAAAACCCATAAAAGTGAGTCTATAATTGTATTGAGCCACTACGGACGCTCTCTATGACCCTTATTATAATGCATACTGTAATACATAACATGCATGTGTCTGTATACGAGGGTTGTTTGTGTGTGTGTGTGTGTGTGTGTTTCAAGACACGCTTTAGCCATTTTTCATTTGTCAGGTTTAATTTAATTTTGCTTCGGTGTTGCTGATGGGATTCGCGTCTATTTAGCGATGGGCCTATCATCACAGGTTTAACAGCTTTGGAGCGCTGCAGTGATTTTTAGTGGCTGATAACAACTGTGAATATGAATCAGGGGAACTTTAAACATGATGCATGCAAGGGCTGTAACCATCTACTCATCCAGGTGTGTGCAGATCTCAATTCACAGAGTTATTGTCACTTGTGCTACGTGTTGTGTTCGAGCATCATAAATCACACTTTTGTCACATTCCACAGTGTCGTATCCTTGTTTTGATGCAGCTCTCATTAAATGAATGAGTCATTCTTGTGTGTACAAAATTCACATTTCAAGAGATGCTTGAAAACCTTCTGTCAAATTTGAGAGAATATTTTTAAGATGAAGTAATTCTTTAAAAACATCAACTCATGATAATGACGCATGAAGTGACAGCCTCTTCTATGATGTTGTCTACAATAACAAAGCAGAACCTCTACAGACTTTCTTAAATCTATTCACTGACACGAGTTTCAGCAATAACCTTGAGCAAAAGCTACTTTTTCTGACTTCATTTTATAAAACTATTTACAGAATTTAAACTATGTTCCATAACCTGCTCTTCAAAACATTTATGTCAACCAGTCTCTCTGTATTCAGACTGTATGAAAGTGTCTCTACAGGAATATCCCTGCTGACTATATTTCTCTGTTCATTCAAGATAGTGTTGATATATTTTGAATCTCATTTATTTAATTTTCTACCTTGACACTTAACAATATGACTGCAGAGGTATTAAATTTCATTTGAATTGAACTGTTAATTTCCAGGTCCCCTGACGGTGCATATATCGCACACAAAGCAATACACTTTCTTTGTTTAATAGCCTGTTTGTCAGCAGTCTGCTGCTGCTGTTTTGTGCTCTGGGTTACCTGGTATCAAACAGCATGTGGTCCGAGTGTTTGGAGGATATGCATCTGACTGAATGTTTCTCACCTCCCCTCAGTCCAAACTAACAAAAGGAAAAGTGTAGTGTGTGCGATTGTGAATGACTCCTTGTAGTGGATAATATTGGCATGGTTCCAGAAACTAGGTCCATATTCCTGAATCAAGCTTCAAAAGTACCTGGAAGCTCTGTTTCCACTGCAGCAACAATAAACATGAAGGAGATTCAAATAGCGCTGCTGCCAATAGGAAAAGAGATAAGTACAAAAAACTAAGCGTATTCAAAACACGTGAAATGCTTGACTTAAATAAATATTATGGGCTATTGCGGAGATTGACCATCTGAAATAAAACGCTGGAAAACTCAACGAATCAGGAATCCTCAGGGCTGCATGCAGGGACTTTACGGGGTGTAAATAATTTACCAGGAGCTTAATTTAACCAAAGGTTCCTAGTTCCTTGATGGAAATGCATCTTTAGTCTACTATTTTTGTTGTTCCATCTAATGAAGATGTGCTGCATTTTTTTTTATAATGCGAAAACAGTCTGACCTGTTGTTCCCAGCTGCACACATTTTATCTTTTAAGCAATAATCACGCGTCAGCAATGAAATCTTTTACTCTCTTTATGTGATGAATACTTATAAAAATTTGATTTAACCAGCTCAAAATCCCCCATCAGCTGTAATAGTGTGGTTTATTTGAAATAATACTTGTTAAATTAAGTCCTTGAAAGACTGAACTTAAGGCCTTGGTGGACTTTATAGATTAAATTCTCCAGATCTGAGGGATGAAAGAGATTTTTCATCAGGTGTTTTTATATATTCTCAAAAGAATGTGTCAGTGAGTACAGCAATTTGGGGGAATTAACTCAACTATTTTAAACACTTTACAGCTGTGGCATAATTTTCCACAGGGCTTGAGTGAAGACTCGCGGCCCTGAACTTGGGGGCAGATCAGAGCGCTGTTTTCCTTCCATCTGAGCGGTGACTCACCTTGAGGAAAGTGTCCAGAGATCCGTTTTCCATGAACTCTGTTATGATCATCACTGGTTTACCTACAGAGACACAGAGCAGGGCGGCTGTTAGTTGGAGCGTAATTACAAGGAAAAGAGACACAAAACTAAGAGAAGAGGACAAGAGAAGAAGTGGAGTCCACAGCTGTGACCAGCCTTCCTCTCTGTCTCCCTGCGTCTCTCTGGGGGATTACATGGCATGTCGTCATCAGTCACACTGACAGCTTCTAATCAGCCCTCTCCATAAATGCCAGGAGATAATTAGAATGGACCAATCCACTAGAATATGTGTGTGGGTGAGTTGGTGTGTGCGTGTGTATGAGGGGGCCTCCTGAGATCTCATGAATACTAATCAGCCTCAAGGGGAAGGGGGTTGTGGTCAGATCGCAGTGCACCTGCATGAGTGTGTGTGTGTGTGTGCACGTGTGCGATGAAGGGGTGTTTGACTGACGGGCCCTGTGCACTATGGTCCCCTGCATGGCATCTGGTGGGGCTTACAAATGATTAACAAAGTACCTGCAATCAAACATACAAACACACACACACACACATACACACACACACACACACACACAAAACAGCAGTTATCCCTAGTTTACAGGCTTCTTATAAGTACCACCCCCTACAGCTGAGCTTTACCAATAACAAACCAACAGGCTACATGTTATGTGTGTGTGTGTGTGTGTGTGTGTGTGTACGTGTGTACGTGTGTGTGTGTGTGTACGTGTGTGGCTGTGGCTTGTAAACACACAGTCTATGTCAGCTGTGATGAATAGGTCACATTTCCCCAATCAGACCTCAGAGATCCTGGGAAAAAACTTGGGGGAGAGATAAAGACAGCGCACACAAGAGGGGAAGAGAGACTGGAAATCGTACTTTAATTCAAAGTCTCCTTATTCAGCAGCTTTCTATAAAATAAGACGCTTTCATTCTTTCTTTCTTTGTGGAGTACCCTTTGTATTTAATATGTATTATATAAAACACCATTCAGCTTTATTTAGTTAAGACAGAAAAAGAAAGGGACACATGAAGGCAAAGTTATATATACATAAAGAAGTGATAGGAACATAAATATAAATATATAGTGTACATGTGTATTTACATAAGATAAGCCGAGGGGTTGTGAGATGAGGGTGGACAAAGAAATTCTGATCAGAGAACAGGAGGAAAGGTCAAAAGCTTGTCACGGAAAGGCAGGAACAACACCACCAAGGCCTACAGTGAAATTGTAGGTAAAGACAGCAATACATCACCTTAAATGAATTCACTATCTCACTGCAGCACGCACGCATACACACACACACACACACACACACACACAAACAGAGTCGGCTGGTCTCTGGTGGCGGTGTCTTCTATGACAGTAACATTAGTCTCAGGGATAAAAGTGAAAGAGAATTGGATTTTCCTCTGCTAGGGGTGAAGACTGCCGGTCACATTTATCTCCACAAGGGGCCTGTGTTGTGTGTCTGTGTGTGTGCTTGTGTGTGATAGAGAGACGGCTGGTTTCAGGGCATTGCAAGTGGAGAGGGAATGATAACTGCCTGATTTCAGCTCTGATCAGAGATGGAGAACACATGTATGCTTTGTGTGTGTGTGTTTGTCACAGCAGATTTAACAGCTGTCAGGCCTGAGTGAAAGGAGGGCTGAGTCTTCACAGCCTCTTTCCACCTATAGGAAAGAGAGAGAGAGAGAGTGTGTGTGTCTGTGTATATGTGTCTCAGCTTGTAGACCCCATGAACGTTGTATACATGTATGTGGTTCTATGTGTGTCTGTGTGTATCTATACAGAACAGCCAGGCATAAATGTCATATTTTACAAAGTAGACAACCATGATATGGAAAAGAGGTATAAAATAAAATATAAAAATACCTCAGAAAACCAATTATGTGTGTGAGTGTGTATGTGTGTGTGCTACATGTGTATGTATGCCTATGTATGTTATCAAGGACGAAGAATATTACCTTCAGCGTTGCATGCAGTCGAGAGAGAAACACAATGATGAAACACATTCATCCTGTTGTCTTGGCTTAGAGGAGCATGTGAGCCTGGCATGTAGTCACACACACACACACACACACACACAAGACTATCACCAGCCACCATCTAGACACCTGCCATACAAGATTATCCCTGCAACTGTGAAAGATAACAGAAGTTACCAATATACCAGACCACATGCACTCATGCTGTATATTAGCCCATTCTGTCTCGATGTCAGGTGCCAGTGCAAACACAAACACACACTCAACAATACAATGAACCCCTTTTACTCCTTGTTAGGACTTCTTCACACGTTACCCACACTCCAGACACACACTCACTGGCGAGACGAAGCCTCTCTGGCTCATCGTGGAGCTCAAACATTCAGAAGAGCGCTCCTCAATTTCCTCCTGAAAGCACATAATTAACTAATCACATTCACATTCATTGCAATGTATTGCCTCTCATCGCCTTCAGGAATAACACACAGCCGCTAAAACCACCACCAACTCTGTGTGTGTGTGCCCGCAGATTGGGTATTGATGTTCTGCCAGGTGGAGTGTGTTATGGAATGGATCAGAGAGGAGTTTGCTCCCTTTTACAGCTCTTCATTAAGTGAAGGTAGAAAGTGATGCCTCTGCTTTATCCAGGATAAAGCTCAGATCATTTCGGCCTCCCGTGGGTGTGTGTTCCTGTACTTATGTCTTTGTGAGGACCATTTCAAGCATAGACCCTGAAGACCTTTTTGGAGAGTGAGGAGATTTTGACTGGTCCTCACTTTTTCTATGAGCTGTTTGTGGGTTAAGACTTGGTTTTAGGGTTAGAATTAGGTTTAGGTTCGGGCTAGGCATTTAATGTGGATGGTTAGGGTAAGGGGTTACGGATTGTATTATGTCAATGAGTGTCCTCCCTAAGATAGAAGTACAAACGTGTGTGTCAATTACTGTGTATGTGCATGAAAGTGATATCAAACACTTCTAGTATATCTGGGACATTTCATTATGAGAGGCTGTTTGGTTGTGTGTTGGTGTGGATGTATACAAAAGTGGTAGCTTCTGTATATACATCTTGACAATTACATCTAGTGGCTATCACTGCGTGTGTGTGTGTGTGTGTGTGTGTGTGTGTGTGTGCGTGCGTGTGTGTGTGCGTGTGTGCGTGCGTGCGTGCGTGCGTGTGTGTGTGTGTCTGTGCGGGCGCACCGGTGGGCCACATTACCACATTATTGAATGAGGCAACTCAAGGTACAAACGAGAAAATGAAATAACTGCTGTATTGATTAATGTTAAGGGTCTGAACTAAATGATACAATGCTTTTAACACAGTACAGATCTCTGTTCTGGGAAGTGCCATGTGAGGATGCAGGGGTGCGTAGAAACAGGAAGACAGAAACTCAATAACCTTATCCTGGGCACCACCGCACACTCCACCCCCCTCGCTTCTTCTTCTCCGCTCATTTCCTCACGTTTGTCTCTTCGCCGTCTCTCCCCTCATCCATCCACCCCTCTTTTCCTCAAATCTTCGCACACATCTTTCCCCCCTCTCGCCCTCATTTGTTCTCAAGCCTCATCTTCTCTCATTTCCTCACTCTTGTATCCTATCTCATCCATCCATCTCCCCCCTGGCCCCCCTACATCCCGCTACCATCGTCACCTTTTCTCCACTTTCCCCTCCTGTTACTCCTCTTGCTCATTTGTCTCAAGATCTGCATACATATTCAAAATCGGAATCGTTGGGTATATGTGTGACTCTGTGTGTGTGTGTGCGTGTGCGTGTGCGTGTGTGTGCAGTGTGGGCAGATGAGATGGAGCTTGGTAATTGAGGGTTTTCCAAACGAGCCGATTGTTGCAGTGATTGTAAAACACATAAAGGACGGATGGATAAAATGAGGGAAGGGGGAGATGAAGGGAAGATAAGGGGATGGAGGAGGGGAAAGGGGAGGGTGGGAGGAAAAAAGGGGCAGATTGCTGCACTCTCCTGATGTGTAGAGAGACAGATAAAGAAAAGAGATCTATTTTTTCTCCCCTCCTTTTCTGCATGTGGCACTCTAATTAGCATGACAATAGCAACAATCAGGTGACAGACAACAGAGTAGGTTATTAGAGTGGCACATGGCGGGTGCTTGAGGCTTATGAGGTTTAGAACGCTTGCTCGCTCGCTCGCTCACTCACTCACTAACTACTTACTAACCTTAACTATCACAATTAAACCCTAACACCAGAAGCCGAGTCTTTCCCCTAAAAAACTGTCTAGACTTGTGGGGACCTCAATTTCTGTCCCCACAGTGTCATGAGTCCTGATGGGTACGTTTGTATTAACATTGAAGCCCATCCAAAAGTAATTCATGCCAATACAACCATTTGTACTTTTATTGCTACTATAAATACTACAATGCTGACAGTGTTACTTTTACTACTTTTCCTCTCACATCAACAAGAACAAGAACTACAACTGTCAACTAGCATTACTGCTTCCTGCACTGTTCTGCTTCAGAGCTTAAGTGATTATTCTAATTAATTGACTGTTTGGATAATTGCACAGCTTGAAAACAGTCAGATCTCACTGGGGAATCTGCAGGAAACCCCACAGACCATTTGGACCTTTTCATGCCACAGACTTTAGTTTTTACTAATCCGAATATGTCCTTGCAAGATAAGGCAATCTTTTTGAACTGCTGTTATGTTGTTGTACTGTTGTTGTATGTCACATCTTGCTCCTTTAATCTCTTATCTTACTTTATTTTACTTAAGGTACATTTTATTGTCCCAAAGATAAACTTGTCTTGGGCTCCAAGCTACTGCATTATACAACATACAGCAAAATAGTGCACATCATATAAATACATCATACAGTTGCAGACAACTAAAAGCTATGAGACAGTGGTACTGATGGAAGATGGGATGAACGAGTTCTTACACGGATTCAGTTTGCAACTTGGCATTCAGAACTGTACTCAGGAGTGGTCACTGTTTTGGTCGTGTTTTGTGTTTTCCTGTACTAACCCTGTATGGAAGTGATGATTTCTATCATCGTTGTCCTGGCTCAGGTGAACTCCTAGTGATCTCTCATGTGATGTTTCTTCAAATGCTTATTGCCACACTACTGCCACCCCTAGTGAAGTCTTGCATACGGTACACAACACAGTTTCAAGTGTAGGACTTTCCAGCATCAAATATTTTATATATCTCTGGCTAAGGCGACACGACCAACCACTGCTGCAACAGCTTTTTTGTAGCAGCAGAGCAAAAGTGATTTCCGGGAAAAGAAAATTGCAGTTTTATCTGGGTGAAACTAATATACTTTAAAGATGTGGTTTTAGATCAATAGAATCACTTAGCTCTCTCTGTCCGACCCGGCATTTTACAGTATCTGTATGAGAACATCTCTACTTAAAGGGGACATAGCATGCCCATTTTACCACAAGTTGATATGGTTCCTTGGGGTCTTAATGAAATGTCTGTAACATACTTTGGTCAAAATGGCCAAGACCATGTAGGAGACTTCCAGTTCCTTGTTACGACACAATACCCAGGAAGCGCAATCGAGTCGCTCAAGCATGACGTTTCTGACTTAGAGGAACTATAACAAAACGCGCGAGTGTTTTTTCCCCAGAGTTTTTGGGTTGGTAGACATGCCAGATACCCACATTAACCTGTAGAAGCACTAACAAAGTGGAATTTGCATGCTATGTCCCCTTTAAGTCTTACTCAACTAATCATCTTTAGGTTTTGGATTAATCATCACACAAAACACTACTACTAGGGCTGATTTTACTACAAGAGTTATTTCTGCCATTGCTGATCTTACTGCTGCTCCCACTCGCACAAACCAGTCCAACACCTGAGCCCAGAGCAGTCAGGGTCAGTCTGCCTGATTAGACTGAGGGCGGTGTGAAGGGACCAGCTGGTGCTAGAGAGAAGAAAAAAAAAGCCTGAAGGAATTATTGACCCATCTCAACTCTCACCCCCTCGCTCGCACATACACACCCTGGGCTGTGACCTGTGAAATTACTGCTCCGCTAGTGAGATTTGTTTCTGAGGAGCTCTATCAGCTTCTCAATGTGCCGTGAAGACAGGTGAGAGGAGAGGCACAGAAAGAAACGCATGTAGAAGTAGACACAGACACTCATTGCATGCATACGCCATAAACACAACATGGACACATCTTTTTAATCACAGAAAACAGAGAAGTTAAGAGCTCCTTGTTTTATGGAAGAAATTTGCTTGTCAAGCCAGGGTTCTGCAGTTTAGCTGTGCTATTGTCCCTTGTCAGTAAATGTACAGTATTAGGCAGCAATTTGTAAATGTATTGGGGGTATTTTGAATCAGAATAGAGTGTGCCAAAAAAAGGAGAAAAGAAAGTGCCATAATTACGTGTTGGCCTGTCAGAATAAAAGAAACCCATTTGTTTGTTGCTGCATTACTTTTGCAAACTGCCTGAATCCTGCGAACCAAAGGTCACAGTCATTAAGCATCAAGCATCCTTTCGACAATGAGAGAGAGAGTGAGAGTGAGAGAGAGAGGATGACGGAGGAAAGGAAATGAATAAGAAATGCAGAGGGGTCTCATTGTTAATATGCCTGCTGCTGAATATTCATGAGGCTAAAAAACACATCCAATTAACTTTATGAATTATTAATATTCATGATAAAAGCCCATGCATATGCATTTGCTCTTTTGTTGTTGGCCTAAGTGCCACTGAGAACCACTGTGTGATGGACTAAAAATCTTTGCGTGTATGTGTGTGCGTGCGCGTGTGTGTGCGTGCACGTGTGACAGAGGGAGAAAGCAGGGAGGCAGAGGTTTATTGGTCTACCTGCATGTTTACATTTCTATTTCTTTGTACAAACTCTCTCTCTGTCCTTTTTGCTCGCCTGTAGATCTCCTGACAAACAAGTGCATAACAAGGTGTCAGACCAGTGGCAGTGAGGAAGGTGAATACGAGGGAAGAGGGAGGCCAGCTGATGTGAAAACACATTTTATGCGTGAAAAGGTTACATGTCCACACAGGCGTCTCTCTGGCGTCAGAATGAGCAGGAAGCAGGGTTTTGATCGCAGGTATTAAATGTTAAACACGTGTTAACGAGGTGCTACTGCGTGGTGACAACACCTGTTCTCAGCGATCCCTTGTTTTGACACTTAAAATTAGGGATGGAAGAATGAATTACTTAAATGAATTGCCACACAGCCCGTGACCATCCAGCCTCACATAATTTTTTCCAAAAGCTCTGACTCTTAATGGATATACTATTTTCAAAAAGGGAATAATCCAGACTTGCGCCACATGCTAAATACCAGGCATTGTTAGATCAACAGTGACAAAAAGTAATTTATTCCAATGGAGGCTGAATCAAACCACATTGTCTAGACACAAAGGCAAAAATTGAGAAGTTTGGAAGCACTGCTGGGCCAGTTTTGGTTTGAAATGTCCAGGGCTGCGCGATAATATGCCTGAGTAAAAACTGAGACATTTGGAAATGAGGATGCTGACATGTTTGACATCAGTCACAACTCGATTTCTAGCGGTAAAAGCAATCTGTTCCCTCCAAAATCTATCTCTGCTGCTATATGTCAACTAATAACAAACCAAGCTTTGCATTTTGGTTTCATAGTGACTGTCTATTGTTTGGTCCTGAACGTAGGGATGTCTAGATAGAGCAAGGATTCAGCTTTCCTCCGTATTTCTTTGTTCAATTTTGTAAAAGCTCCGGTGTTCTTGGAGATCGGATCAACAAAAGTGGTCAAAACAAGCAGAGCGAGCTGTGTGTGCTTTGTTAGTGCGGATGTGAGATGAAATCCAGCAGAAAAGGTGAAAAGGACATGTTTATGTGGCTTAGTGTTGATGTACTCTGAGATTTAGTGAAAGCAATAGAGGTAGAGAAGAGAAGAACAAGGAGATTAGATGGACACTGACTGAGAGAGAGAGAGGAGAGTGAGATAGGGACATTAGAGGAGAGCAGGATAGTGTGTGTGTGTGTGTGTGTGTGTGTGTGTGAGAGAGAGTGTGCGTGCGTGTGAGTGTGCGTGTGTCTGAGAGATCGAGAGAGCGAGACCCAACGATAACAAATCAGCTCTTTTGTTGAACCAGGATGTCTATCTCACCTACATGAACAAAAACCTGCTCTAATTGCCTAACACAATCATGTGAAGTACACAAGTGGCTGTTTGGGTTGCGGATGGACGCCATTCACATGTACACTGCCATGCGTCATCAGTTTGTTACCATGGTAATGGCTCTTTTATCTGATCAAGGATCACCGCCAACATCGCCATCAGCTCTGCTGTGTCTCACACATGCATGTGTGAAACACACACACACTCGCACACCATTATTACACCACACATACAGAGAAGAGAAAAAGGAAAGTACACAGACCACACACCTCCTTCAATCACCCACCCACCCATGCAGGACGATGTGGTTTTATAAGACTCACATCTCGTCACGACGCCCTCCAGCCTGATGATGTTGGGATGGTCAAACTGTCCCATGATGGAGGCCTCGGACAGGAAGTCCCTCCTCTGTTTGTCAGAGTAGCCCGCCTTCAGACTCTTGATGGCCACGTAGATCTCCCTCTTTCCCTGCACACGCAGCCGACCACTGCACACCTCCCCAAACTCTCCTACACACACACACACACAGGGAGAAGATACAAGCTTGTATTTATGAGAAATTATTTTACATGACCAAAATAGTTTAATTTTAAAGGTGCTTCTTAGATATTTATTTATCAGTTTCCAGAAATAAGGTAGACTGTCCGAGCATGTAAATACGACTGAAAGGAATCCTTGAAATGAACCACAGTTTAAGTTCTTTGAATTCACAAGTTCAATTTTTAATACTCTTTTGAGTTATTAATACAGCCCACTGCTGTTTCACTGCCAACTCACCAGCTCCAATGACTCTCTCTATGCGGATATTGGAAGCATCGATCTCTTTGGCAAAGTCTCTTACAGCCTGGTTGGGGTCTTCGTAGGTGTGAGGATGGATGTAGGTCCTGCTGCCTGGAAGCTTAACTTCAGGAGTGGAGAAATCAGGAGATGACAGGTTAATGCTAAATGAATTATATCATATTCAGCTTTGACTCAGTATTTAATAATTAAAGAATAAAAAAGTGAATACATAATACTAAAGAATAAAGATAAATAGTTAGTATTCTCCAGGAGCTGACACTAATTCCTCCTTTATGTTTGCGCCTGTTGAAATGTGAGCTTGAGTGTGGGCGCTGTGTTTGAGTGACATTACAAATTATTACATAATAAAACACATAACTACTATGTTAGCAATGGTGTTAAAATGACTCATAATTTTAACAGGAGCCCATAAGGAGCTTCACTCTGCCAGCAAACATTTGTGCATGAAAGTGTGAAACAATGTGGTTTAACCACAGTGATACAGAGATAGAGAATGATATACGCTGCAACTGTGTAATTACCTATGATACATATGAAGGTGTGTAAACGAAGTATAGGTGTTGTATGTGAACGGTCATTTTTAAGAGTGCTGCCATTTCAGAGTGCTTTTGCTCCTGAATGGTTCAGCTGAGTTCAAAATGATAAAATATTCATCCTTGTGTCTGTTGTTTACGGCCATAAATACAGTCAGTGCTGTGATTCAGTGCAGGCGGGTGTGAGGTTTGGCTAAAGACATGTTATGTGAGTGTGTGTGTGGGGGGTGCTTGCATAAGCATAAACTTAAATTTAAAAATAAGAAAAAGTTTGAAACACTGAAAATACAACTTCAATTTGCTGAAGGAAACGACAGTATTTAATGATGCTTTCACACCTACAGTCTGACTAAAAGAGGTGGTTTGGTCTGTATCAAATTGAACCATGGTTTTGTTCGTTTGATCAGACCTTCGGCCCAATTGCAGGAAGTTGAGCCACGTCCGATGCACGTCTCTCTACAAACCACGTATGTCATGAAAAGTCTTTAGTGCTCTCCCCTAATTGCTATGGGAAGCTATGTGAATGCTTGTGTTTCCATTTGTATAAATGCATGTGTCTTCACCTCGGCCGTGCTGGAACTGCATCTTCTCCTCATCGGGGTCCTGCTTGGCTTTGATATATCCACAGTGCCTGAAAAGAAATGCAAAGGTGGAAGATTATCCTATTCTTCAAGCACACATACTGCACAACAATATTTCCCTCCCTTATGAAGGATCACATAATCTTGGTTGCATGTGTTTTCTATATTAAAAAGCTACTGTGTAACATTTCCAGGAAAGTCCCAAACTACTCCGTGCACAGCCGACAGCGGTTTGTATGAACAACTAGATAGTTCCCTCTTCTCTGCACGCCCCACTCCTCTATCTAAGACAAGCCTGGAGGAGACAAAAACAAAAACAAACTATTCCTCTTTTTCTCTGTCGATTCCACACTTCCCTCTGAGCTGTTATGCCTGAGGATGAGTGAGTGAGTTATTGAGTGAATAAATGTGTGTGTGGTGTGTGTGTGTGTGCGTCACTGATGTCCCCATAGAGGCAGACCCCTGCATTAAAACACCCCTCTCTTTTTTTTAATCTCCCCTCTGGCCTTTAACCAATGCCTCTAACATTATCATGGGTCACAAACACAGCCTTTTATGCCCTCTCCCAACCCCCTTGTGCACACACCCTGCAGCGCGGGTCAGTTCAACAGCCACAGCAGAATATTGACGAATTGATCAATTCAATCCTGGCGTCCAGCCGCGAGGAAGTGTTAGACTTATTCTGTTTTACAGACCTCACAGGGGGGTTGCTGCCAGTGTGTGTGTGTGTGTATGTGTGTGTCTTGCTGGATGCTGTGGTGCCCTATGTTTGTGTCAGTGTATTTTCTCTCCACTTTGTTGTGCTCCAGCCTTAAACAGTGTTTAACAGCTCTAATCACCCGCGGCTAACTCTGTCTCTGAGATTTACAGCTCTCTTAAATTTGGAAGAAAAATTTTAGGCCAAAAAACATAAAATGTAACGTGTGTTTTATATTATAAGGTACTAAACATGACATTAATACTATGGCCTCCTCTCCTCTCCTTCTTGACTGCTGCACAGGTAAAGCACTAACCAGTCAGTATGTCTGTCCATTATGAAGACAAATTGATTTGGGCTAAGAGCCAGGAGTAACTGGGAATCTGATTTGGGGAAGTACCACAGAGCAGGAAAGGATAGAAAAGGAGACTGAAAGAAAGATAAAGAAAAGGGCGAGGAGACATGAAACAAAGACAAAAAAATAGAAGAGAAGAATAGTGAGACCAGATACAGAGAAACATCTTATGGCCAAGAATAAGAGAGAGGGACAGAAAAGGAGAAAAGGTGGGGGCCTCGGCAGGCTCAGTAAATCTCAGTAGTTTGGTGTTTAATCCTTCTGTTGATTTTACACAGCTGAATGCATGGTATAACCCAGACATCAATAGGCTGTTTTGGGAATACACACATGGGGTAGACTCATTGCTGGTGTTTGGGGATAAAGAGGAGGGGGCATAATATTCTAATGAAAGGGGAGCTGGGCCCCACCTGGTTATCAGCTGGGCTGAAGCCAGTCAAACACCAAGGGACCATCATAACCCCCTTGACACACAATGCTTTGGGGCATGTGTTTAGAGCATATGGGGAATGGGGACATGGGTCACACCTCTGCTCCATGTGTGATAATCCTGTGGGGATGGACACACACAATCACACACATGCACACACACTTGCACCTCTGCGAAACATCAAGACCGATGTTTGAAACACTTCCCCGTCACTGCTGTGTGTGTGTGTGTGTGTGTGTGTGTCTGTGTCTGATGGGAGATGAACACATTTCCATAGTAATTACAGAGCGACTCATTTCTCCTCTCCAGTTAGAAGTGTCATGAATCATTAGCGCTGCAGTCTTAAGCGTGGTACAAAACCTGACATGGCTGTGGCTTTTGTTTCCCCTCGCCAGCTGCGTCGGCTGTGTGTGTGTGTGTGTGTGTGTGTGTGTGTGTGTGTGTGTATGAAATGTATATTTCAAAAACTTTTCAATAATTCAGGACTGCGGGGGGGCCAATCCCATATTTGTCCCATCCCACAATAAGATATTCAGTGTTCCCATGATGTAAATGGAAATTACATTAATGTTCAATATATTTGAAACAGAAAATAGTGCTTAGGAAAAGTTACGTTGACCAAATTATTATTATCATTGAATTAATCTGCAAACTTGTCAATGCCATGCAAAATCCTCTTTACTCTTGGCATCTAAAATGTGAATTATGTTTTTGTGTTTATGTTGAGGCAACGTTAAAGGGTTTCAAAGGTTAATGAAAAGATTGTGCTGACGGTTTCGCAGGTTCATGAAACAAAAAGGAATTTTTTATTCAGAATGGGTGAGAGTTGGGAGAGGTCAGAAAAATGAAAGATTTCTATGACAAGTTCTAAAACTCCATCTGACGAGGACGATTGTGTGATATGATTGAAGGCTGAAGGTTATGGGGAGATTTTCTTGTTAACAGTTGTGGTTAAGTATTCGCAAAGTCAATGATTGGAAGAGCAACATGGGTTGGATCGACATTTTTTTACTTTAATTAAAAACGCCAAAGTAGCTTTAACCTATAACATCAAATGAGTCGCAGAGTGAGAACTCCTGGTTGTGTCCTTTGTTTGTCATGGAAAAACGGTAAATGTCTTTTGCTGGTGACAAGGTTGCAGCCATGGCATGTTCCGTAAAGCTTTTCCCTTTCAGGCTTTAGGGCAGCTGCAGATAAGATGGTTCTGTAAAACAGTCTTGGTGAGTGTCTAGCTCTCTGATATGGATTTGTATTCCACAGGTATTTACTTTACGGTATGAACATTCATAGGTCCTTGAGCCGGAACAGGTTTTGTAAAGAGACATTCGCCACTCGCTGCTTCTTTATCCTGCTCGACTTCAGTGTGGAGTTAGCACTCTCTCCGTCACTGCAGGGGGAAACCATTGTTCCATTTAGCAGCCATCCAGCTGCACTATGCACTGCTGCTGGTTCATACAGTGAATATACACATCCCACCCACACAGATTCACGCTCATGCAGATTTAAAGCACACACACATGCACCAATCATGCAAAAACACACACGTTAATGGAGTGCGGTATCAGTATCACACCCGGCCTCACACTTCTCTCTCTGTTCCACCTCACTGAGGACAACAGGCTATCCCTGTCCTCCAAAGCCACACACTCCACATTTGCATATCAATTTACTTTTTAATATAATGCTCTGTCACTCGAGACCCATTTGTCATTCTGCTAGCAAGCTTCCACCTTCACAGAACTCCATCCATATATTATTATCGCCGTAGCCCCTCCCCCAGTTTCCCCCTCTCTTCCTCTCCCTCGCTGCCCTTTATCTCGGGGGTGGTTTATTCTTTTCTTAATTCTTCCTTTTAGTGAAAACATTCCCTTATCAAATAACCCACATATCCTCTTTTCTTTTTTTTCTTCCTGCTGTTTCCATCCATTTATCCATCCCCCAACAGGCCCCGTCTTCCACTCTTTGTCTTAGCTCTTCTTTTTTTGAAAGAGGGAATGGACATCAGGCACTGGAGAGAGAAGTAAAGAAACGGAGAGAGGGAGAGGGAGAGGGAGATGGAAAAAGAGAGTGCTGACAGGCAAGAACACACAATGGGGGTCCAAGCCTGCATACCAACTAACAAGCAATCAGATGGAGGGGGAGTGGGGGGAGAGAAGGGAAGTATAGGGATGGAAACTCGAAGGTTGATGTACAGAATGGTTGACAGAAAAGGGGTCAGAGTGTGTTTGTGCTGCGACAACAGAAGCTAAAGATAAAGCAGTGATGGAATAAGAAGGAGCTCTACGTAAAAAATCTGTGTAAAAGAAGGAAGGATGGAAATGTTGAATACTGGCTTCATGGATCAGCACATAGCTCAAACTGAAGGAGAGTAAGAAAAGGAAGACTCGATAGACAAAGAGAAGAGTCAGTCAACAGTGTTGCTGTGGCAGAGAAAAAGAATGGTGTGTACACGGTCTTGACTAAACCACAAGGCAACAGTAAATCTGAGAGGATGAGAGGCAGTCGGTGAGGAAGAGTAGCATTTACACCTTCATTTACTCCATCGCTTAATAACGGCATATTCATTCATTGTTTTTTTTTTACTTTATCCCTGCTCAAGGTATCCACAGGTTGGATTCTTTCCCAGTTTGCATTCTCATAAACCAAGGAAACACCTTCAACAGGTCGGCGGTCCATCACAAAGCTAACCCACGACAGATCAATACGCTCAAATTCAGCCAAACAGACAATTTGGAATATTCAGTCCACTCGATACTGAACACTGAACTACAGTCTGTCTTCCTGTCAGGTGATAGCTCCGACCAAAAACATTACAGACACAGCTGCCAAAATATTCAATTCAGAAGGAATGTAATCACTTCTACAACCTCTTTACTGACTACATTTTAGGCGGACAGTACAAACTTACTGAACATATCTCCTGATGAGGAACTTTGTCTTTCGATCCTCTGTAGATCCACCACCTTTTCTAGAATATTGTGAATTCTGTGCATTTCCCCTTTATAATTGCACTTGCTTTACAACTACGAGAATATCAATTGTTATATACTTGACCCTGATAGATAGATCTGCCCCCTTTCTGGGCCCATACCCCATCCTTCCACTAAGTTCCAATAAAATTGGTTAGGTAGTTTTGGCATAATCCTGCTAACAGTCAGACAAACAGCAAAGAAAACACTAGAAGGGTAGTCAGACAGCACATACCTCCCCCATGGCTAATCCCCTATCTCACCATGTTAAAGAAAGTGAAAAGAATTCATCCACTCCAAAATTGAATAGGTTCTTTAATGGGTCGTGCCCAACCCTTCCACAACATTTCATGTAAATCAGTTCAGTGGTTTTTGTGTAACCCTGCTAACTAACAACTATCAAACAAATGCTGATGAAAACAAAAGTCATTGATGGAGATTATTACCTTTTTGGCGGAGGTAGAAATAACCTGCCTGCAAACCTACTCAATATGCACTGTTTCATTATAAAACCTACTTTACATATATTTTTTAAATAAATCTTCTTTAATTTCTATCCTTTATTATTTTATTATTCATCTTGTTACTCTGCACTTTTTGATTTGCCACCCTGCATTTCACTGCAAACACATGTCATGTGCAAACTGTATGAGCACATGACAAATAAAGTCTTCAACCCGGTGGTGATGCAGGTGGTCTGCGTCCAGTATGACAACACACTGTGATCCATCCTGATTGTGTAATCTTCTTAAAGTTTTACAAAATGTGTGACTAAGCAGGCCTTCCACTTTTCCTGATATTGTCAGTGTTATGCCAAGTCTTCATGTATTGGCTTATTAGCCTCAGGCAAGATTGCTGCTTCCATTCCCCCTTCAGCCTGACTCTGGGCTACAGAGAGGGAGACAACATTGACTGCACTGAGTTGAGCTGATTTGTACTTCCTCTGATAATTAAAACCAGCGTTCCCTCTGTTATTTTAGTTTGCCGGGGTGTCTGCAGCTCGACAGCGTGGTGTGTAATTAAGAGAACGACCTCTGTCAGACAGAGGGTTGTAAAAGCTGTTAACAGCCCGAAGCTTACAAAAAGGGTTATCTCATCAGAAATGTCAGGTGAGCCACTGGAGTCCCTATATCTGAGCCGGAGAGGAAGAGACAAGGTGAAAGAGTAGAGAAAAGGAAAGCAGGGAGACGACAGTGACTACAGAGGAGATCAAACAAAGGGAAGCTTTGGCAGGACAGAATAAAAAGCTTGATCATGCACTGAAAGAAGAGGGAGGTGGGAGAGGAGAGAGCTGTAGGGTAAATATGAGTGGTGGGATAACCTTGAAACTAAGTGGGACAGAACCCAGACTTTAAATCGAGTAAGAGACAAACACAGTTGTGTGGATGTTAATGTGTTGCTGACAAAGTGGCACAGACACACAGCCATTTTCAAAAAAAAGTCTGGATCATTTCCAGAGTTTGACTTTGACATATGAAGAAGGCAGCAGGAGATCGTCCAGGTCAGACGTGTTCACTCCAACAGGAAAATGCCTTTCAGGAGAGGGGGGGCTTGGTAGAGCATGCAGGAGGCAGGACATGACACAGAATTTTCTACCGACATCGCATGTTGTTTTTTTACAGCAGATCAACAACCGGTGTCTGCCCTTGTCCTCAAAAGCCCTTGAATCTTGTTGTCTTTCCAAGTTGACATCTTTTCATCCTGTGGTATTTTTATTCTTTATTTTTGTAGTTTTTCATTAGTCGCATGCTAGAAACCTCGTCCACGCGCCCGCTTGCTCACTGTGAATTTTGATCTCACATCTTTCTGCTGTATTCTCACTTGGGCTCACTCGGATTTCCAGACATTTTACTTGGGGGCTGGTAGGAAAAGTTCTTGAAAATGTCCTGAGCAACTGACTGAGACATTTGCGTTCTCAAGTACAACTGCTCTAGAAAATGTTCAGGGCATTTCTGAAAGCAGCTAAAGAGAGAGACATGGTTTATCTCCATGTAAGTGAATAACCTTGGACTAATGCTGACCTGAGACACGGAGGGAGCTAATAAAGTGTGGGCCGTTCTGAGCTGCTGGTATCGCCCAGTTTGCTTTATATGAGCGGCTGCCTTTTATAGGATTAGAGGCCGGCTGCCGGCTGGAAGACGAAAGTGGAAATTGATACACTCAGAGACAAGAAAGAGTCAGAGGGAATCGTATGCTGTTTTCTCTTCCTTTCCTTTCCTCTCATTTCCTTTCCTCTTCACTCCTTTCTTTCCTCTTCGCTTTCATTTCCCGTCTCCCCGCATTATATTCCCCATTGCTAATCAGAATGACTAGAAAAATGAAATCAGTAAATCATTAGTCACCCCCTTCGGCATGACACAATAAAATGACACATCTATCCCCTCCACCCCCCCGTCCTCCCCCACCTCACGCACCCTGCTGTGGGTATCTTGCTTTAATCATTACTCATGATAATGGCTGATTCCATTTAATATCAAGCTATTAAATAAAAAATAATTACTGGGAATGAAATCAATAGATTAATTTCACTCATTATTTCACAGCAAAATGAAGCCTCGGTCTCCAACGTGGAAAAAAAACAAAATGCAGTCGCTGCTCGGTTGCTAATAAACAATGAGGTTTATGAAAGCTGATTGTGGATAATTAATTAAGAGTCAAAACGGCATGAAAAAACAAACAAACTGTGCGTGTGATGTAACGGAGTGTTCAGGAAAAACGAGTGAGTAAGATTTCTCCATCTGTCTCGCTCTCTTTCCCTCTCTTCATCTCGGCCGTGTCTGGCTCTGGCTCAGCACTTTCTGACCACAGTGTAAAAAGATTTACTCAGCCCGGGCTAATTATTAGGAAGGGGAAATGATTAGCTGAAGAGTTATGACTAATAAATCTGTCTATGTTTCATTAACACCCTGTTTGGAAGCATTTCATTCGGCTGCCGCTCATTAAAGAGAGTGGTAATGAAAGGAAAGGAGAGGAGAGGAAAGGTAAGGAGAGCAGAGGAAAGGAAAGGAGAAGGGTGGTGGGGGGGGGGCTCTGGAGCTGGGCTGCAGTAATTGATGTAATGTAGCAGACTTTTTAACAACCTGGTGAGAAGGTCAAATGAGAGAGGATGAATTGGGGTTGAGGGGGGGGGGGCAGAGGTGCACGTCATCTGCATCATTAAGAGAAGAGTGTATTTATATTTGCATATCAAGATCCGTGTGTAGATCAGCGTGAAACTAATTCCCCTAATGATATTACTACACTGACGCAACTTGATTAGGTCATGATCATATTACATTTCCACATATGTTCATATATGTGTGTGTGTGTGTGTGTGTGTGGATCCTATAAATGGATTTAAATGCTCTATAAAGTTGAAAACTCCAGCCTAAAACAGCCTTGTCTTATATTTGTGGGACATTTGATAAATTTCCGCTGCAACCTCTGCTCATTTGCATGAAGCCTCTGTGAAATAGTTTTTGCACCTGCTGCAATCGCTGCACTGTTTGTGAGCCACTTTCTAGACGTTCTGCACACGAAGCTGTATTTGGCGACATGTTAGAAAGCATAGCAGCAGTAATTGAAAGCACCGGCATCCAAGCATCACATAGAAATCTGTCTAATGACATTACGCACATAATCACCACCATCATCATTGCATATATGCCCACACACACCTCCGCTCACTGGCCTGCTCTGTATCCGGTTGGTATACACAAAATCCTTTTGGCTGCCAAATCATTATTAGCGCCATTATCAAGCAAACAGACCAACACCACCCACAGGGATGAGATCGCATTAGCTGATTACTGCCCCCACCAAATTCACCATATTTGGGAATCACGACTTTATTATTGTGCTTTTGTTCCTGATCCTTTTTTTTTTCCTATATCCTGTTTTTGTTATTTTGTGGTTCAAAACAAAACATTTTTTTAATTCTTTCTCACATCCAAACTAAAAAGAAAACCCTCTCTAATTCCTCTTACTTTCAGTCTTTGCTGTTTTTTTCATTTCGTTTTCTCACGTCTTCTTTGAAATCCAAACAGCCAGGCACGCTCGGAACATTTCGAGCTGTTTCACACTCAATTAGTGTTCCTCGGCCTCTTTCTCTCACTACCTCTTTACTCCGCTTTCTGCTCTCTCAACAGAATGTTTTCATCAGCGCGTGCTTTCCCGTCCCTTTTAATTTATTTTCAATCAGGCTTCCTCTCCCCCCTTTTCTGTCATTAAGTTTTTAAGAATAACCCTGGGCTGCACAGCAGATGCTGCGGAGGTGAAAGAGCTTACGCGCACAAACATGCACAACAGGACGTGCTATTGTGTTAGGAAGGTAGAGCTGTTGCCGCTCTCTATTAGTGAGACCAAGGAGTCTTTCGGTAAGAATCAGCCCCGTAATGACATCTCACTTTCCTTTGTGCCTTTCTCATACGACCTTTCACTCGCTCAGAAATTGTTGTTTTTTCTCAAACTTGAGGGAACTCTGTTTTTTTCTTTTCTCCTTTTTTCCATCTCTGATAAAAAACTAAACCTGCAGGAGAGTAATCAATGAAGATTTAAAGCCGGATTTAGTCAATTATACATCTGATTTTATACTAAGTATCTAATGAATTACTCCTAATTTGGAAAATTTCAGGCATCTTCTGTAACAGATTGCAGCCGATGAATCCCTGCTGAATATCTCCAGCTCTGGCGGCAGATGTAATGCATGAAGGCAGACTATAGCTGTTCTCACTCATGAACTTTGTAACACATGAAGAGCATAACCAGAGATTGTCCATGTGAGACACGTTCCCACGTACTGGAAATAATCAGTTTGGTTTCAGCGCAGAGTGTCGTCCATGAGGCAGGATAGAAAAAAGTCATCAACACTCGCCCCCTCGCTCGCTGCAAATTCAGACAATAACCTGCTCTATTCACACATGGGCTCAATTGGACATTGCACAAACTTTATGCTATCGAGCTGGCAGGGTAAAGTCTGCCCAGTGTCTGGTTCAAGTGAATCAGACGCTTGCCTTCACATTTACAGCTCCCTCGATTAGTGTCTAAAAGAGTTCAGGGTTGGTTATGTGAACGCAGCTTTTTAAGACACACACAGCAGATGATGGTAGAAAAAAAAAACCCTAAATGGAACAACTTCATGTTGACGGCTCACCAAAACTCCCACATTAAAATCAAGAAAAACACACAGGAATCTGGTGATCAACCAAAGCCTGCAGCAATTCAGAGGAGGAGATCATGGGCATAAGTGTGGAGAATCATTAGACACACACACACACACACACACACACACACACACACACCTGCCTACATACGTATATGCTGGCAGCCAGAAGCTGTAACATGTTTAACAAGGAGCGAGAAAAAGTGAGGACCAAAGGAGAAAGCGCTTTTTGAGTGAAAGGCCATCTGCTGAATCCATGGCCATGCCAGTCGACAGCTATAGCTTCCCATCGCTCGCCAGCCTGCCAAAGCACCCTCAGGAGGACAAAAAGCACCAACTTCACACACAAACACGCACGCAGGCATATACGCGCAGCGGAGCAATAATCGCACGCACACAGCAATAACTGATGTGATTTGTCAGCGCCGTGCCGCGTCTGAGGAGCTTTCAGCTTTTTTCCCCCCCATGTTTTCCCTCCTGCGGTAACAATAGCATAACAGCACTTTATTAAACGAGAACAGGACAGAACAGAATGGCCTGCAAATCAGCCCGTTTATGAGGCATGGCTGTTCAGTACGCTGCCAGCGAAGGCTGCAGGAAGTGCGGGGAACGTGTATGTGTGTGTATATTAGAGAGAGGAAGACAGAGAGACTGTGTGGGCGCACTGTACATTGTTATATTATAGTTCAGTGATTCAAAAAAACCTTCAATCAGGCTGTTCGAAATATGCTCTACCAGGTGTAAAAGGCTCCAGCACTTCTATCCAGTCTAGTGAACATTGGGGGAATGATTTAAACAGCTGGCATTTAGGGGGGAAAAGGGCCCTTACGAAATGTCTGGCGGGAAATCATTTCAACCCTGGCTGCCTCCCGGTGTCAATTTCAATCCCAATTTAATCATTGTCCACATTGAACTGGTCTCAGCAAATACATCAGATTTTCGATACATTAGAGGGGGCTTTTTTCATCCGAATGTAAATTTGGGGAACGGAACAGGAAATGAAAGCTGCTGCGCCAAAAGACGCGCAAAATTAAGAGAAAAGCAGAAGCACAGAGAGAGAGAGAGAGAGAGAGAGAGAGAGAGAGAGAGAGAGAGAGAAATGAGAGCGAAAGAGAAATGGAATGATTGACAGATAAGATGGAAGAGATGAAAAAGCATGAGGTATGGACAACACAAGAAGAGGCCGACCAATCATTATTTTCAGACCTGAAGCATGAAACTCCTATTGCACCCAACAGTGCAATCAGCCACCCATCATCTCTCCTACCCTTCTGCCACCCCCCCCCACTCCACCTCTTTCAAACGCACTTCTAATCTACCTTTTCATCTTTCGCTCCTTGCCCCGCTCTCTTTACTCCCGCTGGCTCTGCTTCTCCCTCCATCAATCTGCCCTGTTCTCTCTCCATCCCTCTCAAGCTGTCCTCTTCTCCCTCTCTATCTTTCACACCATCTCAAAATGTAGCTCTCTAGCGGCGCAAACATGCTTCAGATGCACTTCCTCGGCTCTCCTCACTGAAGTCTGTCATTCCCAGTGCCTTTCTAATACGTTCTTATTTCATCCTCCACTTGTGTCTCTCCTTTACTTCACTTCTGTCCCTATGTTTTACCCCCCAGAGTTCTCTCCCTCTCACTTTTGCCATCTCTCCTGTGTCTCTAGTGATGCGGCTTTGATCCTCGCTTCATCCCTCAGTTACAAACACTGTACGCACTCCGCCGCTACACTCACACACACAGTTTGACTGATGTGCATATGTTGTTTAATAGAAAGCAGTAATCAACAGTATTTCCTCCCAAGCGTTCCCACCTCTAAACTCAAAAAAGACAGAAACAGATGGAGAGAGAGGAAGAGGAGGACCTGAAATTGATGGCGGTGCATCGACCCCTCTGTAATACCTAGTTAACGCCCCTTCAGCCTGTGAAACCTGATAAGTCGAGTGTGAGTGTGTGTTTGTCATCATGTGAGTGCATAACACAGTGTACCGTTTTTGTTTTAGTCTCACAATTCCCCTCTGATTAAAAAGATGTTGATGTGCTCCTGTTCACCTGCCATACGTGTGTGTGTGTGTGTGTTTGTGCATACGTGCACACACCACACAGGACAGTCTCCACTAATTACATCCTTCTTAGTCAATAGTGAATAGAGCACTCAGCCTGATAAGCAATCACCTGAATCAATACTAATGTTTTTAGCATGTGTGCATTAGTGTGTGCATGGTGATGTGTGTGTGTGTGTGTTTGTTTGTGTGCCGTCCCTAACATGTCGCTAATCTAGTCGGAGCTCATAGAGGATAAACATTTAGTTATGGTCACGGTAAATCACAGATGCCTGTCATCCCTTCCTCTCCTCTCCTCTCCTCTCCTCTCCTCTCCTCTCCTCTCCTATTGTTCCTCTTTTACTGATCCAAAGAGCTTTTTCACTCCAATTCTTTCATCCCCTCACCTTTTACCAACCGGCATTCTTTTATTTTCCTTTCTCCCTCTCATCTTCCTCTCCTTTTTGGCCTTCTTTGAAACAGAGCATTAACAGCAGCCTGACCTTCAAAGAGAGTGATCATAGAGAGTCTCTGCTCTTATACGGAAAAACGTAGCCTTTACTTGGGCTTCGGCAGCAGTATAAATGTCAAAGTTGAAGGCCCTGCTTTGGTACACCCACATCCCTCAGCAGGAGGCGGAGGACTAGACCATGTGGGGGATCTCCAGCCCGTGTATGGATGTGTGTGTGTTAACCATTGTGTCTAAATGAACATTACCCACAAAACCTTTTTACATATGATAAGTGGCAGATTAGCTTTGCACCTTCATGAACTATTGTTTTCCTAATGGGAGAGTGTGGATGCAAACCTATCAGCACTAATAAGAAAGTACCATTTTTCTTGGTGACCCTATCTGATTACAGCTGTCAGTAGCATTGGCTGTAATAGACAAGAAAGCTCACAGTGTGTATATAAGCCGTCCAACACCAGCTCAGAGCTGTGAGTATTCTGCTGCCTTGTTATTTTCAGCAAATCCCACGAAAAGACCAAACCTGACAAAGCGTTAATATGTCTCTCAATACTTTCCGCTTCACCGGCTTGTCTGTAACTGTCAGCCCCAATCCCACTGTTTCCTACTTTAAACACAAATCTTTAGAGATTGACTGTGAATGTATGACCCTGTTCAGACCTGGTTGATCCAATCACAAGTAGACAGCGCTAAGTACAGGTCTGGATGCAACCAAATGTGTCCACATGTGTCCTGTGATCTGATCACTCAGACCACATTAGGAGATGATCTGGGATGCATGTGGCCACATTATTTTCACTGTGTGTGTTCAAATGCGTCCTGAGCCACACACGAAGGACCATCTACTCAGCAGCCGTCACTGTCAGCCAACACACAGACACACACACAAACACAACGGCCACATCTGTAAACTCAAACTGGGTAAAAACATCATAATTTGGTCTTTGTGAACACAAATGACAGACATGTTTATTTGCATGTAGCACGGGAAGAGAGATCTGATCACAAGTGGTCACAGGAGACGCATTCAGGATACTTTTTACCTTCTACTTTTACCTTCTTCAAATACATAATTTGAAATAGCCTCTTTTAAATTCTAATTTCTCAGGACTTAACAGCTGCCTGCGACATGTTGGTGATATCAACCTACACTCCACCCTGTGCTCTCTGCCTGATCCTGTGGTGCAGCTCAATCATGTGTAGAGGGCCTCAGTGTCTCTTCAGTGTTGACCCTACCTGCCGCTGACAATGAAGCAAGTCACCAGGAAGATGAGGAGAATGATTCCTCCAGCGATGGACACGGCCAGGATGGTGGACTGGTTGGGGTCCCCGATAGCCAGAACATCTAGACAGGGACAAAGAGCATATAGTGTTTTACTAAAACCAGCATAAAGGAGCATGAAAAGAAGCTGGGGATGTTTTTTGTGCAGTAGTAAAGTGAGGGATGAAAAGACTAAGAGAGGCTGAGAGTTAAAAAAGACACCAAGGGAGACGCTGAGTGTGGCGGTGGCAAAGAGAATGAAATGAAATATGATAGCAATAGAAAAGGAGATAAAAGACGGAGGTTGAAGGAGAGGGGGAAAAAAGAGAGAGCGGCAAATGGGTAAAAGAGAGCAAGGGAGGTGGGTGGGTGGAATAGTAAGTAAGGTCCTTGATGAAAAGCGCTCTCCCTCGCCGCATTGCCTATGAGGGTATGAGAGTGGACGTGAAAACCATTCCCGTTCGGCCGCGCTGTCCAAATGGATATGTTAACACTGCATGTAACAAGGCTACCGCCGAGAACTTTCTGCAAAGACGCATCGATTTTTACGCCACACCTATCGAGCCATTACTCAAAACAAATACCCCATTTATCTGGCTTAGCTAAGCATGAGTGGGTACGTGTGTGTCTGTGTGAGTGCACTGTATATATGAATATGTGTGTGTTGGAGGTAAACGAATGCCTCAAGGCAGCCACAGATAAGCATTGATCTCCTATTACATTTACTGGTGCACTCATACACAAGCCTTCCATAACAATCAATGGAATCGATCTGATTAGATAACCTTGAGATGATTGCCAGGGGGTCGGCTGAATCTGTCAGATCCTGTATTTTACAGCACTGAACTTGACTGTGACCCTCTTGTATGAAGGTTCAGCAACAGCTCTGTATACAATGATACTCGACCTGGATCGTGAGCTCCAAGCAGCAGGTTGTGGGCAAAGTCCCATTCAGTTTCATCGTCACATTCCTCGTTCTTGTAGCCAGATGGGAATAGAAACGCAGCCCAACTTTTATTGATTATTGAATGATTAGTAGGTTAATGTGTGCCTGCTGTATGCTACACAGACAATCTATAGTGCAGTGCTATACATTAACTGATTTATCCCCCTCCGCCTGCCTGTGCGGGAATCAATGCTTACATTGAAGAGCACGTTATGAGGCCTGTAAAGCAGAAAGTCCTGGAGCAGATAATGAAGCGATAATGAAAGTGGATGACAGCAAACAAGGAGTAAAAGGAGGAGTGACAGAGAACTTGAAAACATGACGGCGGTACAACGCAGCATGCCTGGAGCTGTCTGTCCCCACTGGGCTGAATCAAACTCAGCATGGATTTCTCTTTTTGTTCTCTGCTTCCCCCTTTTCCCAAAGAGTAATTACAGAATACATTCTCAGGTCGCAATTTGTTTTTGTCCAAACTCGATCGAGCCATATACAAAACAGACATTTTGCTTATTGTATCCGAGCCCAAGCCAAGCACAAGGTTTTCAGGCATGTGCAGTTTAACAAAAACCAAGAAGATGTGCCCAAACCTGACCCGACTCATCGGGTCCTGACAACCTGGCTTGGGTCGGGTATCCAAACTCAAATTCCTTTATGTAGGTGTCCAGTGTCCTTCATCAATAAAACTAATGTTGCTCTCCACAGATCATGGTGTTACATTGTAGTTGCAAGCGTAGGCAATAGTCTTAAAATGTAAGTCGCCCGGGCAAACCAGTCAAGTTAAAACCAATCCACCAAATGGCAGCAGAATATATCAGATGTCTGTGACCATGATTTGTGACGGGTGCAGACAGATTATTTTTCCTTTGTTATGAAATTGGGTTGTCTCCTTTTACCTGATATGTATTCAGGGAGGATTTTCAGCATTCAGATACTATTGCTATTTCACAACCAAGCAGAGGATTGATTTAAATTGCAGGACGATGAATCAGGCTCTGACTGCAGTTGATGTAACATGGTAATACTCTTCGCCAAAACAATAAGATATATATCAAACAAAAGAGAAATATGTTTTTGTTCATCCCTTTACCTTCGTGGCTGGTTTCCAATTCGATCTCTCCACCGTAGCTCCCGTAGCCTCCGTCGGTTCGAGCCCTGACCCTGAACACGTAGGTGGTCCCTGGCTTCAGCCCGTCCACTGTCATCATGTTGGAGCGAGTCTTCAAAACCGTATAGTTCTGCTCCCGCTGATTCTGAAGCAGAGAAAAGAGCGAAAGGAGGAGATAATTAAATACTTAGTTTCATAGATAATATTTAGTGTCTGAGAAATAAAACGACCGTGGGTGAAAAAGGGCTGAGATTATAGATATACTCTGAAGGGTTATAAAAAGAGGAATGGACTGTGGTATCCAGAGACAGTGCTGTCTGAAAATAATAGAAACTTCAAACTGTTGAATCTAAATGTCTCCCGGGGCCAAATACACCTCACAAGTTTTCATTTGTTCATCACTGGACCATTTGGTCGCATTTACACATGAGCATCTGCCAAGTCCCAAATCTTATCCTCTCTGCACTTGGGGCCAATATGCAGTTACTCAAGTCCCACTATGCTTCATTCCTCGATTACCTTGTAGGTGCGTGCGCATGCACTTACAAAATATGTGTGTGTCGGTAGGAGGATGAATAAAGAATAAGTGTGTCTGTCAGTAAGCTGATCCCCTGCAGAGAGGCTGATACTCTACCTAATGGAAGACACTCTACAACACGGATTAACACTATTTTACGGCTAATGCCTGCTAACACACACGCACACACACGCTTAATTTCATCACCTTGGCCGTGTTTTACGAGGCTGGTTCGACAGATGTGTGGTTAATTGGCTTGGTGTGAGCAGTAGGGGACATGTGAGGGAGAAGGTGATGGAGATAGAGAGATAAAGAGATTGGAGAAAAGAGAGAGAAGAGAGAGAGAGAGAGAGACACACCCTCAGACTAAACCAATATCCAATATGACATCTAGATGAGGAGAAGGAAAGCATTTTAAATAACCTTCAAATTACCTTTATTTAATGTGTAGTTCAAGCTGCAGAAATGATGGATCCTACAATTCCCATAACCCAAACTGATAACATCTTTCCGACCAGTCACGAAGGGTAACAGCTTCGTGCCTGGTAAACACCCATACACTCCTCACCTCAGGTCTGTAATGCAGGCTTTCTGTTCACTTTGATCGTATCATGCTTGAAATTATTGGAGTGCCTCTTTAAACGTGTGTGTGTGTGTGTGTGTGTGTGACTGTGCGTGGGTCTTTCTCACCTTCTCGTAATAGATGACCTCATACTCTACTATTGCCCCGTTGGGCCTCTCTGGCCCCTGCCAGGCCAAAGTCACGCTGTCCTTGCTCCGCCTCTCCTTCAGCACTACGCTCACTGAAGGGAAACAAAAGGTAAAAGAGGGTGAAAACATGAGCGACAAAGAGCGAACGGAAAGTTCAACGAGATGTGAAAGAAAAAGCATGAATAGAGGGAGAGAAAGAGAGCGAGAGAGCACAGGCTGTGAGGGCGAGGGGAGAGATGGATACCCTCTGTGCTATAATGAGTCAAACGGCTCATATTTGAAATGCGTCATTCCGCTAATGAGAGCGCTCACGAGGTGTTTTATACATGTGTGATTACAGTATTTCTACGATGTGTGTATGTGTGACATGCGTGTGCCTTGTGTGTGATCTGCTCGTGTTATTAATGCGCAAATCCAAAGCCCTGTGACTTCCTACCCAAGCCTCCCACATCAGAGCACATGCTCGAGTGGGATGAAATTGTGTGTCTTTCATGTGTTTGTGTAAATGTACATGTATGTGTGTGTTGTGCTGTGGTGGAGAGCAGCACTTTTGACATGTGGGGATCTTAATGAGGTTAACAACCTCCTACACCCCTTTCACCTCCCCCCTTCTAGTTATTACACACACACATTCGTAGTGAGAGGCCTATTAGCTACCACCACCCTGTCATATGCACTTCTCTTGCACCAATTTCCCTCACTTCCATACTGTGAGGGATGCACATATGATTATATATGTGCAGCCAGAGGTGCAGAGGTGTCATTTTGTGCTATCAGAGTGATGCAGCACAGCAGTAATTTTACAGTTGCCATGTAAAAGCCTGATCTGTCAGGACACTGCAATCAGGAAGCGATTTTTAAAAAATACACCATTCCCTTTTCCCCCAAATTCCCAGTCCAAGCTGATGAGTATGTTCTTCCCCAGAGGATTTTATTTTCTTATCGCCCTTTAAAGACAGATATCACTGAAATCCTGAAGGAAAATATTATTCCTGCAATCTAATCTGAAAATACCCTGCAACACATGAAAATAATATTATGAAGGAACCATCAGTCTGTGTGAATTCCGTCTTTTTGCACATTTAGTAATTTTTTGGGGAGAGCCATTACCCCAGTACATGTGTGTATGTTCTCACCTGTTTGTGACGTGGTGACATTGATGACGACTGTTCCTCTTGGAGTTGGACTTAAATCTGACACTCCATTCTGGCTCTCAACAGTGAAGGTGTAGTTGGAGTCCGGCTGCAGGTCAGTGACCAGCACCATGGCTGAGGAGAGACCAAACTGCCTGGGGACAAAATGGACACTACTACCACACGGAGCACACTTTTTGCCATCGCCAGAGCACTTCCTGCAGTGCAGGCTGTAGGTGATGTCCCCTCGGCCTCCTGTGTCTCTGGGCGGCGACCACTCCAGAGTCACGCAGGTCTCGTTCACCGTGGAAATTGGGTTCTCTGGAGCAGACGGGGGACCTGAGGTAAGAAACAGGACAAAGGTTTATTTCTCTGAAGTTGTAATTTTGTTATTTTTACATAAAACTATTTAACTAAATAAGCTGTTGTGCATATTCGTAATAAACATATTTAAAAAGTGTACTCCACTGATTCGGCAGTTCAGCCCTATAACACGTTCAGACTCACGTTAGAAAGAAAGATATTAAAAAAGGATAAAAGCTGAGAATCAGAGAACCAGCGATTTTTTTTTTTTTTGATTTGACATCCTGCAGCTCGAGTGCTGACAGTTTGCTCACAGTCAGGTGTGTTTTGTAGCCTTGAGCCACTCGCCTGAGGCAGAGATGAAGAGCAGGCCACAGAGGTCTGGTAAGAGGTCAGTTTCAGGCCAATCTATGCTGACTCAAGCGATATTGCTTCAGGCCATTTGTCAGATTCCATGCAGCTTTCCCTGGAGCCATAAAAGACTTAATACAATTTTTTTTCCACCCTTAAATTGCTCAACAGCACTACTACTGGTCAAAAACTCCACATGGTACCTTTAATGCTGCAAATTAAATCAGGTGCTTTGAAAAGTGATATGAACATATGGCGAGCTGTGCCCACTAAAACAAAGCTGTCCCAGTATGCATCTGGAACAACCTTAGCTACTGCACCACTCCTTACCAGTGCCAACTCATTAATTAATTACTGATGGATATTATTTTTTTCCCCCCAAATGTACATTCTCTAAACGTGCATTGTCTTCATGTTCATTAGCGATTTAATAGCAGTTTCTATTTAAAACAGAATTCACATTGATTGAATTAGAAATAAATTAACAGACTCCAGCCAGAGGGTGGACACTTAGCGCTCGATTAATGGAACAGACAGTGATTAGAAGAGTCTGGCTGATTGTAAACGTGACACTATGACGATATATTACAATTCCAAACTTTGAATTCATCTTCAGAGAGACTTCATGTGATGTTAAATAGCAGACTCCAGACTGCAGGGGGTTTTTTCACCATGTGAATGTAACTGATACTCTTTGGGCGCTGCACTGCAGACAATAAATAGCGAGTGGACAATGATCTATTGAAAGTGCTCTGAGTCGTTTTCTCATGAGTCAGGTACATTTTATGATTTAGAGTAGTTAATATTGCTCTCAACCTCCGCTGGAATGATTAGTGTAGCGTAGAGTCGGAGACCCAAAAGTGCGTCAGTAATCATTTTCAGGCAAGTTCTCAAATGTTCTTTTATTTTACATATATTAGACATTCAGATGAAGTCTGTTAACATTGATACATAAATTTAAAAAGTCTAGAGTGTTTAAAATAGGACTGAAGAAGTATTTAGTCTCCAAGTAAACCTGAGAATACCACTCTTTTATGTGAACACTTAATTCTAAGCCCTGTGCTCACCCTCGTGGATGTGAATGTATGTATGTGTTATTTTATTGTGCGTATTTCAAATAAAAGACGCGAGACAAAATGAAATGGGACAGATCACAGGGTAGCGTGCGTGTGTTAACATGAATCAAAGAGGATCACCCTGAGTTTTTCTTGCCGTGGGTCCTCTACGCTGGCAACAACAAAGATCCTGTTCAAATGAATTAGCGGCCTGTGCGTGTGTTTATTCTGTTTTAATTTACACAGTGCTGTAGTTTCACAGATTTAACAGATTGTGCAACCACTGGTAAGTCTACATCTGGGTCTTCTCTGTGCTTTTTCATTGGCAGATCAGTTTTACATATTACCAAGATTGTCAGCTTGAGCAAACCACAAACCTCCAACACACCATCGAGGTAAGTGTTTACCACGTCCTTCTTATTGTATGAGGCAAGGAAATCGCTGATTGTGGTTGCTCACAGGGCAGTAAGGGTGCAGACATCTCAACCATATGGAAATTTGGCCTTATAGTTGCCCATTCAGCCTGACATCTCATCAGGCCTCGGCTAAGCAGTGAGCCCCAGGGGGCCTGCCGGCAGGGCCTGAGACCTTTCCGATTAGCCCTCCCAGCGGCAAAACGCCTCTGAGGAGCGGGTAGTGATGGGGGATGGCTGAGCGTGGGCATCGGGGATCGAGGCCATGCTGGGGATAATTGAGGCTGTCGGTCATAAATCAGCTGAAAGGATGTGCTGACTGAGCCTGCTAATTCTGTCTTTTTCTTAACCATACCCTCCCACTGCCCTGGGCCACACCTAACTGTCCATCATCATCGTTTCTACTGATCGGCCCTTTTATGACATTTAAATTATATCCCTCCGATAGTCCACTATTTACCCCCACTGTTCTATTCACTGACTGGGTCTTGAGTGTCATTCTCCATGTCTTTCACCCGCTCTCCTCATTTTCTCCCCTCCATCCCGCTCAGTGCTCTTCACCAGTCAAGAGAGCATGTGTGTGCGTGTGCGCCCATACATATTTGAACAAACCCTTACTCATTTCCAGCTGATAATACCTGTCACATCTCACCTGCTGCACTGATTAATGCGTGTAATCTACCATAACCTGATAATGGGTTTGGGTATGTGTGTGCATGTGTGTGTGCGTGTGAGAGGTCTTCTGTATTTTTTCAGTTCAGTCTCTCTCTCTCTCTCTCTCTCTCTCTCCCACCTGTCACTGTCCTTTCCCCCCCACATCCCTCTCAGTCTACCTAGATCCATCTCTTTCTGCCTCTGCCTTTTCGCTCCATCTTTCCTCCTACTCCTTTTCTATTCTCCTTCGTCTACGTTCGTGAGGATGTGCTCTGATCCCCCTGGCTCTTTGTTTGTGTAAGTTTGTGTTGTGCAATGTGTCTCCACTTCCTCCAGGCGAAATATCCTTGGTACAACCGCTGCTGTTTTTGCGCTGGTGATGTAATTTGAACAGGGAGGGAGCAGGTTATATGGCATTTACTGCAGCCAGCCAAACAAGCGGTGATTGAGATGTTTTGTTATGTTATGTCAATCTTTATATACAGTCATTGGTGTTGTGTGTGTGTGTGTGTGTGTGTGTGTGTGTGTGTGTGTGTGTGTGTGTGTGTGTGTGTGTGCACGAGAGGAAGACAGAGAATGAGAATCACCCATATCAGTTTTCTCATCTGACATATCTGTGTGCCGTAACCACACAACTGGCAGACATGGATGTGTGTGTGTGTGTCATATATATGTCTGTATATCTAGTGCTTAGTAATCCAATAGCAGACGAAGGAGCACATGGAAGGATTATAAATAAATAAATGAAAAACAGCCACGCAATGTAAATTCTTCGAGGAACACACCGCAGACTAATCAAATGAAATGTAATCCAATCATTGTAACTGTAAGCCATTGTACAACATGAAATGTAAACATCCAAATGCAAATATTTAACTGTGTATGCAGCATGTAGGCCGGAAATCTGTCTCCATCTTTTTTAATGACTGCGTTTGTGTCCAATATGATTTACATGTGTTTGAGTTATTGCCCGTGTGTCTCATTCCATCCAACTCACGTGTGCAGGCCATCGAGCGTGGGTCGGTCTCAGCTCGGTAGAAGCTTTTCTCACAAACACACTCCACTGCTTGTTCCTGCGGGGACGAGCTGTGAGGAGGGCATTTGGTGCAGTAGGCGTCCGTGGCTGATGCTTTGTAGGTACCAGGTCTGCATGCTGAACAAGGAGACAGACAATCGAGAGGTTAGACGATGCGATAATGCAGCCGCACGTGCCAGGTCATAATCATCAACGAGACTTTTGAAAGTTTTTAAAGTGTTCCAGACAGAGTAAACTGCTGCTAAATGCTCTAAAGGGTTACACATGTAAAATACCATCTAAATGTTCTTTGTAATATATTTCATGATGATGATGAAGGCCAGAAGCTAAAAGCAAAAGTTTTCTTTAATACTTCCCCCCTCTCTATACACCTTATAAGAGGAGAAGTGAAGTTGTGCCAGAAATCCCCACATGGTCACAAATGCTTTTAGGGATAATTCCAGTTTATTACAAGTCGGCTCTTGTTTTTGTAGTTTGGGCCATCATTTACGTTGGTTCCCATGACATTACACTTGCCAAAGTAATCATTGAGTGTTTGGAACCCGGCAACATTGCCAAAAACAATGTCAGGAGACAAGAAACACAGGAAATCACATAATCTGAGAGGATTTAAACAAATGCTCAGGGTTTTCCAGACTTCACTAAAAGAGGGCAAACGGGGAAATTATTACCCAGACTGCCCGTTAAAAACAGCCATCACAGGTTACAGACAGAGTTCCTTCTTCAACTTCTACACATCGTAACCCCTGTAGTTGTGCATACAGACATCTCAGGTGGTTTAATTATCGTTTACCGTACCATAGTTTGATCATCTCACTGGTCTGTTTTTTTTGTCCCAGCTGACTTTGTTTGAGTATTGTCTTCATGTTTTCATGTTGTCAAAAAAAGTTGTAAAGGATTCAGAAGAGTACAAGGGAAAACAGAAACTTGAAAAAGGTACAAAATGTCCAAAAATACCACAACGACACGAGGAGTTATGACACAACAAGGACACAACAGATACTGATAGGTCATAAGATGTGCCGTGCAGCACCCATGGCAAAGAAGAAGAAAAAAAATAGTCTGATTTGATATATCGTGACATTAGAGATACATCAGGCTGAAGGCCCGTATAACCACAGGGTCGTACCGTGTAATAACAAAGTGCAACTGCAGATCAACTGCCAGTTCTGTTATATAAGACTTAGATCTTCGGGCAACCAGGGGAACAAAACAATACACAGCTGCACTCACACCAATAGTCACAGTAGCATAATATGAGTATTGCTATGGCTGTTTCACAGGCTGAATATTAGTCATTATGTGGAGTCATAAAACTGGGGAGGGAAAACCGTGCAAGTGCTCAAAAGCAGCAGCATGTGGAAATAGACTGGGGACTTGAATGATTTCCCTTTTGAATCCAAGGCAGTAAAATGGAATTCCTGACTTTCCCTTTAGTAATCTGAATATAGATTACGGGAGTATTTATTTATACATTCATAGGCTGCCTGGTATTCCCATCCTCGCAAGCCTTCTCTGCCACAGTGGTAAATAGTATTCCAGTGTACAAACCCCATGTAAGGGAAATGAGGGTGTCTCAAATACAATCCGATAGCTTTGTGTGTGTGTGTGTGCCTGTATTTTGTGAATCGATTGGATCAATGATGCGATACAACCCACCAGGTGCTGATTGCATGTTGGTATGCT